>NC_048302.1:64786479-64963764 GCF_013100865.1 Trachemys scripta elegans | reverse complement strand
TGTGGGAATCTGCTGAATTCAAAATAAGAAATTGAGCAGATAAAATATACCAAAAGTATGTGGCATTTACTTTTTGGGACAGCAAATATAAATTTACCAAAACAGCTGAAAGAAGTTGCAGGATATGGGGCATAACGCATCAGAACTATAGATTCATAAACTAGAGTAAGATAACAGGTTTCAGAGTAGCAGCCGTGTTAGTCTGTATCCGCAAAAAGAAGAACAGGAGTACTTGTGGCACCTTAGAGACTAACAAATTTATTAGAGCATAAGCTTTTGTAGTCCACGAAAGCTTATGCTCTAATAAATTTGTTAGTCTCTAAGGTGCCACAAGTACTCCTGTTCTTCTTTTTGCGGATACAGACTAACACGGCTGCTACTCTGAAACCTGTTATCTTACTCTAGTTTATGAATCTATAGTTCTGATGCGTTATGCCCCATATCCTGCAACTTCTTTCAGCTGTTTTGGTAAATTTATATTTGCTGTCCCAAAAAGTAAATGCCACATACTTTTGGTATATTTTATCTGCTCAATTTCTTATTTTGAATTCAGCAGATTCCCACAGTGCTGCTGATAATGAACAACAGAGCTTTGGTACAGAAGCTCATGCAGATAAACACCTTGCAACGCTCATATAGCAATTTTATATGAAACATTATGTTGCTGCGTTTTTCTCCTTTGATAAATTGGGTTTGCACATATTATGCAAGTTTCTGAGGGGGAAAAACCCCATAATGCTCTAAACCAAAATGTATGTTGTTTTAGTGAATAATCCCCCTGCTTCTTAAAGGGAGAAAATGTTCATTGTGATTATATTTATAGGGAGAAAATTAGTTTTCTCAAAATCATGGCTTGCTAAGATATTTACTGCTTTTTTTTTCTTTGAAAAGATGAAAAAAATTTGCTTTGAGAAATCAACAATTTAGGTTATGTTTGAGGTGCCTTTAACAGTCATTTTAAAATAAATTCTTTAAGTTTTAAGATCAACATTTTTTTTAATGGAGAAATATCCAAAAAGCTGCCACAGCAGGTCTAACTTACAAGAGACCTTTAGGATAATGACTCCAGGGAGGAAAAAAATAATTTATTTCTAGCAATACATTTTTACAAATAAGAGTGTGGCAACATCACTATGGTGACATATTACTGTTATCACTAAGCTTCTCCTTTTTTAATAGCCTGTCATTATTAGTCATGACTATCTCAAAATGACACATAATTTTCACAACTATGAATATAAAAGTATGTTAGATGATGCACAGAAATATTTGAGGATGACATCTTGTGTTATTAAATGTTTACCACAGGAATCCTTGTTTAGCATTTCATTTTATCATTTACCCATCACGATGATATCTGGGTGCTGTCTAATACTACCTTCTGTGTACATATGCAGATGTTTGCACGTACACAGTAGAAATACAAACTCAATGATTACCTAAAATTGTTCATTATGCATGTATAAAGATGCAATAATTTACAGTTCATACTGAAAACTGTTATGAAAATGTTACTGTTACACAAGGAAGCACGGAAGAACAATGAAATGCCAAAATCAAGTTTAGAAATTCAACCTTAACTCTACCCCCTTGAAGATATAAAGTTTAGAAATTTATTAACATAGTGCATTAGCCATAGGCCATTGCGTATAATACAATAATTATTTTAAATTGACACAACTCCAATTTTTTTTCCAAATTTTAAGAACACAAATTAAAAACAAGATTAACACGTCCCTAAAATCAGTTATACTGGTAAAATCAGCACATCTACATCAGTATGTGAAAATAAGTTTTTAAAAAAATATTAGGAGTACACTATTCCATTTAGGTCAAATGTAGCCTCTCTTTTATGGCAAATCAGGTAAATAAGGGGACAGCCTGTATATCTGAAACATTTTTCAGTGTGTAGCAAATATTCTGATTTCTGAGGTGATATGGTTGAAGGCATCTGTGCCAGAAAGGGAGATAACCATTTATTTCGTGGGTGGCAGTACAGGTTACAAGGAAATAAATAGTGTGGTAAGTCTTCAAACTGACCAGACACACAGGGGCAAAGACAATTACATTTCTTCGTACCAGTACACTCCCTTTCCAAATAGGCCTTCTACACAGTTTGGAAATGGAGATCTGTAAAGGCCCTCCTTAACATACTGCTATTCAAAATATCCAAATATTTCTCATAACTGTCACTTTCTTTAAGTGAGAAAGCCAAAGAGATATTTGTTATATAAATAATTGCCATATCCAGTTTTTTGCACATATCTTCTGCAATGAGCTTAATTCAGGTTTTCATACTTTTGCCTACTGTCCTAAGTCAAATTCCAAAAAGTGCAAAGAATGGAGGGAATACTGAACTTGCAAAATCCAAGGAAACTTTAGTGTATGGATATCGTTGAGCTGTTCTTCCAGACATAACCTTGGAATGTGCTGTTGATTCATATGGAGCCAATAATTAATATAAAGGCAAAATAGCACATTCCCCTACCTCTGCCCTGAGCTGGGATGTAATTTGGGCGGCCGAGTATTCTCTTTAAAAATTTGTTGTGCACAATCTCTACTTACTAAGATTCTTCCAGCCCCAAATCTCCATACCATAAAGTATTTGTGTACAGACATTAGCTTTGAAAACTCTAGGAGCTGGAGTGATTAAATTGTGCTCATCGACCCAAATAAAATGCAGAACTGCTTGGATAGAATGTAAAGCTTTTTCTTTACTACCACAATATATTTATCCCATTGGCCATTATATGTAAAACAAATACCTGAATAGGGGAAAATCTAACCTTTTCTATATAATGGCCATCAATCATCCACTTAGGAAGCCTGGGTCTGCGACCAAGGACAATTACTTTAGTTTTCTGATAGTTTATGGTCAAGCACTCCTTCTGGCATTAAGAGCTAAAGTCCTTTAACATTTGCTTCAAGTCTAGGGGAATTTGGGTCAGCAAAGCCATGCCATCTGAAAAAAGTAGGATTGATATAAATTGGTTCAGAATTTTGGGAGGGAATTATTGCATTTCTTCCAAAGCCCTTACCTCATTAATATAAGAATTGAAAAGGAAAGAGGCCAATAACCAATACAAATGGACATATTTTTGCAATGGATATAGGGTTAGCTAACCTTGCTGTCCCATCCCCTGGCCACTATTTGGCTATGAAGAGCACTCAGGAGATAAGTAGCCTAGAGTTGCTAGCACCCCCCCTCCCCCCCGTTTCCCCAAGTTTCTCTCAGATGACCTCTGTCAACAGAATCAAAGCTGATTTCAGATCAACAAAGGTTGCATAATTTTTTTCCCATGGGAGGGAACAACATTTATTAATCAAGTGAGTGGACAAAGCAGTTATCAATGGTAAGGCAGCCATTCTGGAAACTGGCTTGTTCCTTGGAAAATAAATTACAATCTTCTGTCCAATCATCCCCAAGAGATATCCAGTGTAAATTTTAAAATCTACATGTAATGTAGGCTCCTTCGTATGACACACATTTCTGTCATATGATCATTTAATAGTATTACATCACTTAGGTCCTGATTCTTTAAAGTGCATAACTTTAAGAACGTGTAGTACTATTGACTTCAATAGAGTTACTTTAAATTTACATTTATGTAATTACACAGAACATTTTTCAGAATCATCAGGACCCTTTGTCTGTTGCCTTACATACTTTCAAATCTGCTAATTGAATGATGCATGTTTCTTTCACTATAATAGTATGTGATCATGTAATTAAAAATTGTATCATAATTGGCATGTACGAGAGAGAAGAGTGATTCTACTCTTAAAAGTGAGTTAAAATGGGATCTTTTCACTCCACAGATGTGCTCTCTGCATGCATTCAGAGTTGCATCCATTGTCTTTAGTGATAAAAATACATTTTATTCCCATTTAAAATCAGCAGGAGCTAAAAACACAAGAGGGAGGGAACTGGGTTCTATTCTTTATTGTACATCATTAACTTTTTTTAACTAAGCTCCAAATAGTAACACCTGTCCAAAACCATCAAAGACCATAGAGTTGCAAGACAGCATAATTTGGCTAACAATCTTTATTGCTGGTGGTAATGCATGAAAAAAAGGAACTTCTCTTCAGAGCTGAGGTTGAATTTGCAGGGTTGGCAGTTAAAAAAAGCCATCTTTTTGCATGCAAACTGAACACGTTTCATGGCACGTCATTCTGAAACAATCAGCATAGAATCCCACAATGGAACTTCAGAGTCACACTTCAGAGGAAAATCACAGGCTAACTTTAACGTTTTTTAACTTTTGGTCACTTAATCTTGCAGCTTTCATGGTCATATAATATATTTTCAGTATGGAATATCATAGGTTTTTTCTTTTAAGGAAAAAGTCAGAAAATCAAAAAGATGACAGATTGTGCTGTTTGCCTACACATTTTTACTTGACACACCACTATGCCAGAAATGAAACCAGGATGGTATGCCACAGTGGCATGCCTTCCACCATTTTCAGTAGTGTGAGGCACCCATGTAAAATAGCTCAGTGAAAGCCTGACCCTGCACCATTGAAATCAATGGGTTCAGGATTAGACCCCAAATGAAAGAATGCATGCTTAACTGTGTATTAAATTAGCCTACTTTTCTGTCTCTTTCAAAAAAGGCCATGTAACTGTACCTTGATTGAGACAGAACTTACTACAATTCTTACTATGAATTAAAATTAGCTGTGCTTGAATACAGTGAAAGCTCTTCTATTTATGATGTTGAGTAGTCATTGATCAAATGCACTATTGTTAGAACTGGCTGGAAAACAAACACATTTTGTGAAATTACATTTTAATTCTGCTCAAAATTTAATTTTTGTCAACATTTTCCTCTTCCCCCTTGCTCTAGCTGTCATGGTAAAAATTAACGAAGTAAACCCTCCTGTGCAATCACCGTGTAATCATAAATCAGCCATTTCAAGACTAGTATCTCCTCAACAAAGGAGCATTCTCCTGACAAACTCCAGCATTCTATCTCAATTTATTTTAATATTGTACATCACAAGCAAGTATATTTCTCTGTGTTCTTAAATGCCATTTCTCCCAGTTTTTAAAAAAAATCTGTCAGAAACTCTGAATATAACCTCAGAAGGTGAATATTTCAGATAGTTATGGGGAACTGAAAACAGGTGGTTATAATTACTTAGGGAATCACAATTATAGCGTTAGCTAAAAAATCAGCTAAAATAATACGAATGTAAAGAGCAGAAGTGTGTGTGTGTGTGTGAGAGAGAGAGAGAATGTAAATGCCTGTTTAAATCAGGAGGACTTTGGGGTGTGTTAAGCATTGACCTCTGAGCTTTTATGCTTCTCAGAGGCTATCACAAAGGCAAAGTTTTTAAACTTACGTTACCATCAACGTATCTTCTCTTAGTGTATATTTTATTTTTTAAGGACTAGGAGTGTGAAAGTAATTTTATAATCAGACTCTTATCATGCTCTATGTAAAAATAAAGCCTGGCTTTATCCTGTAGCAGAGAGATTTCAGAAGACGATGCCCAGAAATGTATTTATGCTGGAGGTTTAATCTTGTTCCACTGTGGCACAAGCTCCTTTGAAGTGATTTAATCTGAATTACACAAACACATTTTTATACTTTGTTAGAAGTCCTTAATTCTTCAAATGCTGTTCAATGAGTTAATGATTTAATGAATTACATTACAGGAGAGAGGCCAACATAACTCTTTATCTGTGGAATCTGATTTCAACATCTGATAAAATATATAAACGTGGAAAAGCTGAGACTGGGGAGGTGTGTAAATTAGACTCGGGCCCAATTCACTTCTAATTAATACAAGAAAAAATGCTGATTTATATCAGAACTAAATGCAACTGTTTTCCCCTTAGAAAACATTTTATTGTTTGAAGAAATGCTTTCTTAGTCACGTACAAAGTGCAATAGCAAAGGAAATGTTATTTGTATTGATCAGTGGGATGAAGCTCATGGGTGTGTCATAACAAAAATACTTATTGTTCACATGAAATATATATTAAAGTTAAATCTCTAAACCTGATTGTGTGGAGATAAAGGTTTTGTTATTTCCTCAAGATTAAATACTTACATTGTTCTTAGGACCACAGTGTCTTTAAACGTAGCCTTTAAATTAGGGGTTTTCCCCTTACATTACAGAACTTGAAGCTCTATTGCAAATTATCCGTGATGCTCAACAACTTTCTGTTTAGGATTAGAAGTTAGAGAGAAAATAATGAAATGGCTTATAAACTTTATTTCCCCCCTAATATGCTGAGAAAGTTCTTGATAAACTCTACTGAACCATTTCTTAATTCTAGAAATTGATGTTCTTGTCTTCTTTGGGGGAGTTTGGCATAATTTATAGGATGTGCTGGAAGTGGTGAAGTCTATATTTTGTTAGAGCTTGTAAAAATTGTCATAAAATCACCAGCTGTATTCCCATTAGTGTACAAGTAAAATGTCCTGCTTTATGTGTGTGTTCAAATTCCTGGGATGACAGATTTTATCAAGTAATTTCTCAGATTGGATAACATAGATTCTCATAATTAGGCCTAACGTGATAGTGAAATATGACATTAAATAACTTTTTGCTGTTCAAACTCTTAGAAACTGTCAGGGTTCCTTCCCCACTCTGAACTCTGGGGTACAGATGTGGGGACCCGCATGAAAAACCCCCTAAGATTATTTTTACCAGCTTAGGTTAAAAACTTTCCAAGGCACAAATTCCACATTGCCTTGAACAATATGCTGCCACCGCCAAGTGATTTAGACAAAGAATCAGGGAAAGGACCACTTGGAGTCCTATTCCCCCAAGCCCTGCACCCCCTTTCCTGGGAAAGGCTTGAGAATAATATCCTCACCAATTGGTACAGGTGAACACAGATGCAAACCCTCGGATCTTAAGAACAATGAAAAATCAATCAGGTTCTTAAAAGAAGAATTTTAAATAAAGAAAAGGTAAAAAAAATCACCTCTGTAAAATCAGGATGGTAAGTAATTTACAGAATAACAAAAGATTCAAAAACACAGTGGATTTCCCCTCTAGGCAAAACTTTAAAGTTACAAAAACAGGGATAAACCTCCCTCTTAGCACAGGGAAAATCCACAAGCTAAAACAAAAGGTAATCTAACGCATTTCTTTGCTATTACTTACTATTTTTGCAAGACTAGATGCTTAGTTAAGATATGGCTTAGGGAGATTTATTTTCCCTGCCCTGGTTTTCTTGTTGACTCCGGGAGATGACTAGAACTAGAGGCTAGTGGCAAGGGGACAAGAGGGGAACTGGAGTAAGACGGGAGACTGGGACTGATTGGTCAATGTGACTGGGACTGAAAGCCAGTAAAGTAGGCGAAAAGAGGTTGAGGGGAGACCAATCTGACAAGGAGCAAAGGTGCAGAGGGAGAACAGAAATAAAGGTGTCCTAGTATAAATTCTTTATGTATCCATAAGTTAATCCTCTTTCATACTGAAAATTGACCATCTATTCTTTCGTACTGTTGTCTGTCTCTTAAACATTTCCTATCCATTGCAGAACTTCTTTTGTCACCCATTAATAGTTGCTTCAATAGTCTCTAGAGAAGGATTTTATCAAAGGCTTTCTGAAAGCACAAATATCTCCCCTTCTTTATCCATTATTTTCTTGATTTCCTCAAAGAATGCTAATAGGTTGGAGAAACAAGTTGTGCCTTTATAGAACTGTGCTAGTTTGTCCCCATCATATCTTGGTCTTTTGTATAGCTTTCTTTAATTATTTTTTTCAGATAATTTATCTCCTACTGAAGTAAGGTTCACTGATTTGTAATTCCAAGGATCACCATTAGTGCCTTTTCTTAAGGATAGGTACAAAAATAGCTGTCCTCTAGGATATAGTAGATTGTTTTAATGATGGATTACTGTTTCTGTGTGATGAAATTCCTACTTGCATGAAAATTTTCAAACACTGAAGTGAAAGTTAACAATGGGCTTAAATTCTTTGCTGGACTGAGGCCTAAGGCACCTAAATAAGTGGTTTGATTTTCAGGGGTGCTGGCCAACTACACTACTCATTGGCAACATGTAGGTGCTTGGCGCTTCTGAAAAATGGGCCATTAGCTCTCTAACTTTCATCTTCTGAGTGTTGGACGCAGTACCTGTATCCTCAGCTGCGTCTTAGGAAGCAGGCTGATTTTGTTTTAGTTTAACTAAATACTGTTCTTGAAATCCGAATGTAAAATCTTTCTCATCATGCAGTGTAATAGAAATAATCAGCATCTGCTTTTGTGGCAACAATACTTCTTTATTTAATCTCTATTTAACCAACAATACAAAGGAAAATATCACATACAATTAGACATGGGGAGAAAATATGCCTCACAAGACCTACACAGTGCACTCAGACAGGCATCCAAAGGTGGGGGAATAAGCAACAGCTTATATAAAATCTACACTTAAAAAAATTATAAAAAAGGAGGCAAGACAGCTTAGTAGGATATAAAAATCAACACTGAACACTATGTTCATTCTTATCCACAGTGAGCAGAAAAGTGGATAAAAGAATGAAGAATATGTTTTGCTCACTTAGCTTGCTCTGTAGCAGAGAAATTATTCTGTTGGTCCCATATCTGCTGAGTCTACAGCATCTTGGTTTGAGAAGAAAAATGTATGGCAAAATCTATAGTATTAACTGCATATGATGAGTATTTCTGTAGCAGGCACGTACATGTAATTAATTCTGAACCCATTCGTTCTTAGAGTTATACCTGGGAGGCATTTGGTCAGTTACCTCAGCACAACTGAATAATTGAATGGCTTGTATCATATTTTCTTTTTAAATCTTTAAATGAAGTTAGTACTTATTAAAGAGGCTAGATTGGCAGTCTTTGGAGAATAAAGTTCTCTTTCAGTCCACAGAACAGATACATCAGAGGCATTGGTACAACAGCTGGAGTGCCTCGGCCCTACCTGCAAAGACCGCTTCTAGCAGTGAGAGTAGATCATTCTCCAGTAACTGAGCTTTTTACTGACATTAGTTTGTTTTGAGGGGCTGATTTCTGTTAGTTGCTCCTAACAAGAGGCACCATAACTGTTCCTTGGTGCTTGGATACCAGGATGATGGACATAGTATAGGAAACCAGGTAGATGGAGACTATTATGTATCTCCTAAGTCACTAGAAAGCCTTTAAGTAGTAATGACTTTCAGTTAGTACAATCCTGGGACAGATTTTAACTTAAAAGTAAAAAGCTCTGTATACCATTACCAGTTTTTTGAGCTATTCAGTTTCCCTCTTAAGAGGCATTAAGCCGTATACTTCAGTTAATTTGCAATCAGTTATTAAATCAAATATAGATTATTCAAATTACCTTTGTACTGAGGAGAACTGGAATTTGTCTCTATCCCCTTGTGTCCAGGATCTCTTGCACAGAATGATGAGGAAACAGTAGACTAGCAGTGATGCCTTGTGATCAATTAGAACGGCTGTTGGGGAATCAACCTACCTGAAGCTAGGGATAGCTCAGTGGTTTGAGCATTGGCCTACTACACCCAGGGTTGTGAGTTTAATCCTTGAGGGGGCCATTTAGGGAACTGGAGTAAAAAATCAGTCTGGGGACTGGTCCTGCTTTGAGCAGGGGGGTTGGACTAGATGACCTTCCTGAGGTTCCTTCCAACCCTGATATTCTATGATTCTATCAGATCCCATGTTATTTCTATTCAGATAGTTAAGACCAACCAGAAACTTGACAGAGTGCTTCATTTGGACTTCAACAATTTCCACCCCACCATCAACCTCAGCCTGGACCAGTCCACACAAGAGATCCACTTCCTGGACACTACAGTGCAAATAAGTGATGGTCACATAAACACCACCCTATACTGGAAACCTACTGACCGCTATACGTACCTACATGCCTCCAGCTTCCATCCAAGACACATCACATGATCCATTGTCTACAGCCAAGCCCTAAGATACAACCGAATTTGCTCCAACCCCTCAGACAGAGACAAACAGCTACAAGATCTTTATCAAGCATTCATAAAACTACAATACCCACTTGGGGAAGTGAGGAAACAGATTGACAGAGCAAGACGGGTACCCAGAAATCACCTACTACAGGACAGGCCCAACAAGGACAATAACAGAACACCACTGGCCATCACATACAGCCCCCAGCTAAAACCTCTCCAGCACATTATTCACGATCTACAACCTAGTCTGGAAAATGATCCTTCACTCTCACAGACCTTGGGAGGCAGGCCAGTCCTCGCTTACAGACAACCCCCAAACCTGAAGCAAATACTCACCAGCAACTACACACCACACCACAGAAACACCAACCCAGGAACCAATCCTCGTAGCAAACCTCGTTGCCTACTCTGTCCCCATATCTACTCTGGTGACACCATCAGAGGACCCAACCACATCAGCCACACCATCAAGGGCTCATTCACCTGCACATCCACTAATGTTATATATGCCATCATGTGCCAGCAATGCCCCTCTGCCATGAATATTGGCCAAACCGGACAGTCCCGCCACAAAAGAATAAATGGACACAAATCAGACATCAGGAATGGGAGCAGGTGCAATTAACATTATGGGTCTTACCTTGATGGAAAGGGGTAGAGAAAGCCTCTTTAAGAAGAAACTTGAATGAAATTGAAAGGTGTTTAAGTAGGAGTTGATACAAAAGCCAGTAAGTAAACACTTCAATCTCCCTGGTCATTCTATTACAGATTTAAAAGTCACTATCATTGAACAAAAAAACTTCAGAAACAGACTTCAAAGAGAAACAGCAGAACTAAAATTCATTCGCAAATTTAACACCATTAATCTGGGCTTGAATAGGGACTGGGAGTGGCTGGCTCATTACAGAAGCAGCTTTTCCTCTCCTGGAATTAACCCCTCTAATCTATTATTGGGAGTGGACTACATCCACCCTGATTGAATTGGCCCTGTCAACACTGGTTCTCCACTTGCGAAGTAACTCCCTGCTCTCCATGTGTCAGTATATAATGCCTGCATCTGTAACTTTCACTCTATGCATCCGAAGAAGTGAGGTTTTTACCCATGAAAGCTTATGCCCAAACAAATCTGTTAGTCTTTAAGGTGCCACCAGACTCCTTGTTGTTTTTGTAGATACAGATTAACACGACTACCCCCTGATAATTTTCAGAAGTCTATTTCAGAAGCACAACCTGGTGGTTCACTGATGACTGAGGAAACAAGGTAATTAATCCTTACAAATAAAAAGATTCAGTAGTCAGTCTGAACCATCAGCAGGGGATTTAAAGCCAGCTGCAAGTTGTGAGAATGGCACTGTGGGTTTGCTACTTGGTAGTTGTTTATTTCGTAAGAGAGAGATTAGTAATTCAAGAGGTGCTTTTACAAATGCGTGCAAATTGCTTTATGATGGAAATTGTGTTTGTGTTTTCTTATTGAGGAGGGCCAAAAATTAGTAAGTATAAATCACTTTAAGTCCTAGCCAATAAATTTACCACTGCTAATGCCATGTACAGTATTTTGAGAGCCCATGATATCATTCTGATAGCTTGTTAAATGGACTTCCTCAATAATGGTTGTCAATAAAGTGGCTATAAGCTACTGTCTTAATATTTAATTTGATTTATATAATTAGCATCATCTGGCTTTAATGTAGTCACTGTATAGCTGTGGATCCTATGTGTTGAACCTCCACAGTGACTGAAGTTGTGCTTGACGTTAATCTCACCTACTGTTTTGATGTTTGTTTCACTAATCTCTGAACATTTCAAACACAAATGATAATACATCTGAGAAATGTCTCCATTTGTTTTAATGGACTCTGTTGTCTCCTTTTTTTTTAAGCTGGTGGTTGACATTGACCATTGACAATAGCAATGAGAATTGCATGTTATTTTATCACTTGTGATACCGTGCCTTCTTGTGCATGCATTCTCTTTATAGAACAAGTTTCTGCTCTGCTTAAGTGAAGCAGAACATATTCCATTATATAGCGTGGCTAGTACTTTAGCACTTATTTTTAATAATTTTAAAGTCCTTTTTTACTGTAAAGAACATCTGCTGCCTCATGGAAAATTCTGAAAAAGCATCCTTCTTTTAATAGAGCCGTAGCTTCATTGTAGATAAGGTTGAGGTGGCACATCATTCTAAGACACTTCCATTCTAAGCCCCTTTTTTCTTGGGTTTATAACTTAGTGAGTGAAACTTCCTCTGATGAAGTTTGGCATATGTGGCCTCAATTTAGAGGTAGTTCTCTGCCTCCTCTGTAGTCTATATTCTGATAATTTACTCGAAACTTATTAATCACTATAAAATATCAATGTAAGAAATGTTCTATAACTTTTTATCTAAGCTAACCCATGTATTTAAGGTTACATATTTTCCCTTTAATCTGACTTATTGCCTAATGTAGTCATGTATTTACATCCCCAATCATAATATTCATGTGCAAAGAAGGTAGAAGAAAGAGTGCAAAGATATGGTTGATTTGACATGAGGTGGAAAAGGGATAGAAAATGAGGGATGTAAACATGTTGCTCACATGTTAATGCATCGCTGCTTGGATAAAGAAGAAACTAAGAAAAAGTGGCTATTCAAGAAGGCATTCTTGTTTACTTTCTACAGTTAATAATTTGGGTAGATAATCCAAAGCATAAAACTTAGAGCCTTTGCTATTACAGGTCCCAATCAAATTCCCCTCAAGACAGTATTTCCATTGATTAAATTTGGAAATGGATCTACCTATTTCCATATGACTATCAGGATCCTGATCTGGATTTGTTGTCCTTTAGGCAATGAGACTCACAGAAAAGCAAATAGGGACTAAAAATCTTTCTTTCCCATCTCTAAGCATTTTTAAAAGTAAATACTTTTGCAGCCAAGAACTACCGTATATACTCATTCATTAGCCCGTTCGTTTATAAGCTGACTCCCCAAAATGGATAGGTAAAAATAGCAAAAACGGTATGACCCTTTCATAAGCGGACCCTATATTTCAGCAGTTTGGAAAACTTTGGCTCCCGGCCCATCAGGGTAAGCTGCTGGCGGGACATTTTGTTTACTTGGAGCATCTGCAGGCATGGTGCGCCACTTCCAGCAGGTCCCATTGGCTAGGAACGGCGAACCGCGGCCACAGGAGCTGAGGGGCTCCATGCCTGCAGACACTCCAGGTAAACAAAATGACAATGCATTAGATATTCAATTCAATGATTCCATAGAGTTTAAAATCATCAAATTTTGGTGTAGACCTATTTATAAGCCGATCCCCGCTCTTTGATGTGTCATTTTTTTACCAAAAATATTCGGCTTATGAACAAGTATATATGGTATATACATTATTTTAACGCAAGCATCCCTTCTCCCCCGGCTCCTCCTGAAATGTTGTGTTTTCTAGGTGGCTGGGCTGCAGTTAAATTGAGTTAATTTTTTTACTTAAAAAGCTTAAGTCTCTCAATTTAGCTTTTAAAATATATGTTAAAACTGAATACCATCCAGTCACCTACAGATATGATGTTTTTAAATCCAGGATCTTGCTTCAGGCTCATTTTGCAGTCATTCATGTTCCCAAACGTAAATTTTATTTTAATGGGACCACTCACTGAGTAAGGGCCATTTTCTGCAATTTATAACTTAATTGATTTTTTTTTACCTTTCAGACAAATATTTAACAAATTTGTTTTGAGCCCATTGATTCAGCAAGATACTTAAGCACAGGGCTAATTTCAAGCATGTGAGTAGTCCTACTTCAGTTGCTGCTGAATTGTAGCTTTAAACAGGGAGGTGACTTACTCAGAATGACAGGCCAGAAAGCTGAGCTTAATATGGACCAATGAATGGCATGGAGGTCAGAGAACAGAAGATTGTAATGGTAATGCAACATCCCTGGGTGGATTGTCAGCAGTGGGGTTGGAAATCAGGGCCTCTGGATCTAAAAGTATGAGCTTCCATTGCCTGATGTATTAGATCAAGGCTGTAGTATTCTCATAAACCTTTCTGTTTAGCCAGCCACTAATGGGAAACCGAGTTCCACATTGTAAGTGTGGCTTACACAATCAAGCATTAAAGTTGTTCCTTCGGTGTTAAACCATGGTCTAAACTTTATGGTTTCTGTTATTGCTAGTATTGTTATTTTCACTGAAATGGTCATTGCAATCTGTTGCGGGTTTAGAATTAGTAGTTGTAATTTAAAACTTCATGTTCAAATGTGCTGATCAGACATATTGGAAATGCTTAGAAGTTCATCTTACTAGTGCATAATTTAGATTTTAGTTAGACTGTCAAATATTAATGGATCAAAGACCATTCTATACCTTATTTTGGGGCTTCCATTCACAATAGCAAGTTGTCATCTTTCTGTGTGTTTTTTTTCCCCAAAGAGTAAAAATATTTTACAAAAATATTGCTTTTTTGGTTGATATTGTAAAATGGTTTATGCTAAGAATCACACATGCTATGGCATTCTGGTAAATGTGAGCCCCACCCATGTGCCTCAATGGTTTATGACTAAGGAGCATGCTGCTGTTAGAACAACTGTGGGCCCTGGCTTGTTTTTATCTGTCAAAACAAAAATGTAAAATTGACATTTAAAGTGGGAAAATATTTAATAACGCATAATAAGCTGGAGCTATGCTGTTTTTGTTGCTTAATTGCATGGGTTGGAATATTAGATATTCAGATTGCTCCCTCATCCCTTCAGTCTATTTTATAAACCGTTACAACGGCAATAAACTCTGGCTGCTTAGCAATTATTTTATCCATAATAAATAGTACCTGCAATGAACTTGCCCCTAATAGTGTTCAATACTGCCATATGTTGTGCCTGAGGTGAAGTCCTAGGCATGTATGCTAGTGAAATACTTTGTTTGAATGTTCATAGACAAAAAATTCAGAGATGGGAGTAGGACTCAGCAGATAGACACCTTTTTTTAAATTAACAACAAAACCTTTGAAGTCAGTGAGAAGAAAGCAATCCTGTTTGCAATCCTACTGAGCCCTGAGGTCTGATATTGTCATATTTATCATCTTTACATAACATATTAAATATCCAGAAACAGATGCTAAAGAATTTTGGAAAAAAGGTCTTGTCTTATGGTATCATCAAGGATTAACTGGATACGTCAATCAACTGCTAATAAATAAACTGAGTGTTGAACCAAGTTCTTGGCAATGGATCTGCATCAACTTACATTAGCAGTCATCAGAGACTTTTGGCTCTAAATGTCTAAATTTATGTATTAATTCAGCCCAAATAACAGAGATGTTAAATAATGTTACCATTTACAGTAAGATGACAAAATGATTTCCAGTTAATATTACAAATGATACATTTACCCATATCTTAAGTTTGCACTTTAAGTATATGCTATGCCACATGCAGGGTAAAGGTCACTCCTTAAAACCCATTCACCCCAGGAGGAAATCACGCCAGATGGTTGATTCTAAGTTTTTTCAGGTTAAACGGATTCCAGTTATTTAAGCTGTTACAGGTAATTACTCTGTTAGGCCAGTAGGCCAGTAAGTACCTGTAACAGCTTAAATAACTGGGTTTCCTTACATAAGTAAACTATGTTTATTTACATAACTGTTATTTTTAGATTAACTTCTGAGTAATGTGATCATGATTATTTTCAACCACAGTATGCAGAAAACCAAATGTAAGAATTTTACAAATACCAGACAGGAAAAAAGAGATATCAGGGAGCAAATAGGTGAGCAGAGACAAAGGTTAAATGTGATTCGAATGTCTGAGATATTTACATAAATATTTTTAAATTGGTCTTTAATTAGGGAAAAATAAAAGGGATGTGGACAATTTGGAAGTAATAAGGTCTTGTCAACTAGCTGTTGTTAAAAAGCAGGTCAGGGAATACTCTGTAACATTAGTGTGAACAGTCAGGTAGATTTGGATGATTATCCAGCATCTCTGGGGGCTGGTCTTCACTACGGGAAGATCAATGCTGTTGCAATCAATGCAGCAGGGGTCGATTTAGCGGGTCTCATGAAGACTTGATAAATCAATGGCAGAGCACTCTCCGCTCGACCCCACTATTCCACCTTTCCAAGAAGAGTAAGGGAAGTAGACAGGAGAGCATCTCCCATCGATGCAGCACAGTGAAGATACCATGGTAAGTAGATAAGCTACGTCGATTCCAACTACATTATTCACGTAGCTAGAGTAGTGTAACTTAGGTCAACTTACTCCAGTAGTGAAGATAAGCTCTGGGTCTCACAAACTTACTGAACCACTGGCAATTATTTCTGAATAATCTTGGAGAACAAAGAAGTTACCGGAGAATTGGGCAAATGCAAATATGAAAGTAAGCCTTAGTGTCATCCAAAATCCACGGAGACAATAGGAGTCTTTTGAATGACTTCAGAGGACTATGGATCAGTCCTTAAATCTTTCATTATGGTACTGATCTTCTAAAAACAAGCAAAACATTCAAAAACAACCCCCCAGCCAGCCAGCCAACCAAAAAAAGTATAAAAGAATTGGCCTGAGGGGTATATAGATACCTATATATTGTAAATAGTTTCAAGTGAAATAATGGAACAAATCTTGATAACCTATAAGCACCTAACAGAAAGTAAAACTATTGATAGTAAACAGCATAGTCATTTTTCTTTTAGAACAAATGGCTAGAGAAATGCAAGAGGGAATATGCTAGATTTAAAGTAATCTGCTGTGTCCTGGTTAAAAGTGAGTGTCACTTAAAAAGACCGTCATTCCAGAATCCTAGCGCTTTGAAAATACGTTCCAGTTCTAGGTGAAGAGCAAAACTGGCAGGTTCCCAGATCTGCCATTTTTTAGAATTCAGTTATCCTAAACGGGGGGGGAGGGGAGGAAATGAATACAGGTATGATGGACCTTCCATCTCCTTGACTGTTGGCATCTCAGGTTCATAACTTACTCCAGCTATCAGCTGAAATTAGCCAATGTAGCAGCAAAGCCAGTGTGACAGCCTCTGACCTTTGCACATCTTGGCTTCCCAGGACGGGAAATGGCATGTGAAGAGATCCTTCACCAGATTTAGCCAGGGAGCTAGAGAGCAGCCCTTTTAAGGAGGAGAATAATGAGGTTGAGAAATGGTACATTCTGCTGCACAGTCTATAAACCCACCATTGTGCATGTTCTTCATTCACAGCTTCAACAAATCCCAATATCTCTTGCCATTGATCCATAATATGAACTCTTTTGCATGCTCTTTGTTTTGGAGAATTCCATCTCTACTAAATCTAATTTTATAAGCACCTTGAAATTTGGCCCATACTATTAATGGATTTCACACTGTGCTTCACAAAATCTTAATTCCAATTATTTACACTGTCTAATGAATTGAAACTGGCTGAAGGACACTAAAGAAATGGTAGTGATAAATGACAATGTACCAAATTGTAGCAGGTGTCTAGTACCACATCTTTATTAATGATCTGCAAAAAAGATAATCACTCTTAATCTGTGGAAAAAAATAATTTGTGTAAATCCCTTTCTACTTTCTTCTCCAAAATGCAATCAAAATTGCATTTAACAACATACAATTTTTGATACTTCAGGGTTATTTTTAACTGTGTATGTCTGGGATAGGGGAGGAAGGAACAAAAGAGAAAGACAATTACTAAGCAGTTCTTTACTGTGAGATGTTTGACTTATTACATGCAGTTCCCAAACAGATAATCTGGTCTAAAATAAAAAGTTCATATTCTCAACAGTTTAGTATCTTCAACTTTCAAAATTCACACTATACAATTCAAAATAACCTCTTTATTACAGATTAAGTGTCATCTAGAAACAACCTGAGGAGGGGGACACTGGTTTACTCCCTGTCCTTTTTTCAGACAGGATGTGGCAAAACATGACTGGCTGTTGACTTGATTGTGTTGGTGTTAATAGGTAGTTCTCATCTGGTGTGAAATTGTTTGACAGTAGCCAAGCCTCCCCAAAGGAGCTTAGTGCTTCTGCTGCTTTGCCTCAAACTCAAAATAAACACCTCCTGAGTGAGGGGGAGCACAAAGGTCATTGACAAGTCTTGCTTCTGAATCATATTAGATATTAGAGGTTAGATATATGAGTCAGAAGTATGATGAGATCTAGTGGGAAAACAATCAAACACTTACCTCCATGCGAGGGAAATACTTAGAAAACAATAATGTGAAAAAAGACATAGAGTTGGCCGTGGACATCAAAGCAGATATGAACTTGCAAGGCAGGATGACAACTGGGAATGGCAATACTGTTTTTGGCTGCATACACAAATGTATCGTCTCACAGGCCACATTAGTTTCCTTCTCGGTACATCACCAGTGAGACCAAACCTAGACTATTGCATGTAGTTCTAGGTACTTCAATGTACCAGCAAAAGGTTGATAAACTAGAAACAATCTAGAGGAGAGGAATAACAATGAATAAGATAGGGCTAGGATGATTGATTTATACAGTGAGAGTAAAAGAAATAAGTATTTGCATTAGTAATTATTTGTTTAGTTCTTGACATTGTACAAAGAAAAAAAATAGACTAACCCTGTCCCGGGGAGCTGATATGGGGGCTGCTGGTCCACCCTGGTTCCAAACCCCTACCAGCTAGCTCCAACGGGCTGCTATTCCTGCAAGCAGTGGACAAAGCAGGCGGCTGCCAAATGCCATTATAAGGGGCATTGCGCAACTTTAAACGAGCATGTTCTCTAATTGATCAGCAACGTAACAACAAAACAATGTTAACTGGGATGACTTTAAGTGAGGAATAACTGCATTTATAATTTCCATGGTCTTTCAGAATTCAGTAGTTTACAGTGATTGACCAAGATTCATGTCCTCAGAAAATCCACACGTGGACTGTACAGTCAGTGAGTTTCTTCACAGGCTGACTCCCGCACGTGCATTGTGCCCCATTGATTTCAAGGAGTCCATCCACGCAGAGCTATCTGCAGAAGCAGGTCCTAAGTATTGATTTTTGAACAATGAACTGTTTCCCAACCTCTTCTGTGGGAAAAATACTAGAATATTTAACAGCAAGATCTTATCCATTATAACCAAGTGTTGATCACATCTGAAATGTCTGAAAATGAACTGCTCTCAGCAGGAAAATTAAGTTCAGTCTCTATGGGTTTTTCAGTATGACAAATACATTTTCTTAACATCTGTTCCTTGGACCTGAGAGGTGCAGAGCACCTACATCTTCCCATTAGCTTCAGGGGAATGGTCTCAGCGTCTTCTAGGTCAGGCACATTATGAATAACACAATATTATTTCCAAAGAATGGGCATTAAGGAGAAAGTTCTGTCTGAGGCTTATTCCGGAATAGTTATTCCTGATTAATTCCATATCTGGAAATTTGTATTCTGGAATAAGTGTGTCCTCAAATGGAGTTAATCAGGAATAGTTATCAATTTTAAATGTACACCTACCTTATACTGGATTAATTTTCATGTGTGGAAATTTAATCTTCTGTATTTAGTTTGAGTTTCAATTAGGTAAACAGAAAAGAAAAATTGGATCTGTTAATGTTAGATAACTTCAGGTAAGTAGGAACAGTGGCTGTGAAAATGTTTTGTAACATACTCTTAATTTTATTTTACTTTTTTAAATCATTTGCTAATAGTGTTTTGCCCACATCCATTCCCAAGTTCATCCAAATTTGAGTTACAACTATCACATTTGTGTGTACTAATTAGATAAATGTGCACCCATACAGCTAATAGGAACCCAACTAACAATTGCATGACAATTGTGATAACTTTATGCATAATTACAGGTGAATTTTGTATACAGATTTGCAAGTGTAAGCATTGTGACTTAAAAAGAAAATTTGGACTTGGAATGATCATTTCTCAGCCTCCTCAGTCTCACTGCTGAAATGATTGTGTTTGAAAGATAATCATCTGAAGACAAGGGGATCATGAGATACAAACTTACCATTCAGAAAAGGAACTGCTGATTTGGATACAGTACAGAGCTTGATAAGTGAAGCAGGGGAAATGAGTAGTTGGTAATATTAGTTCCTTTTTCATCAGGTGATTATTTGAAAAATAAGCACTGAAGATTAACAGAAAAACAGTATAGAGGTAGGTAAATAACCTACCACTACTGTCCATTATATAGATTTCTATTTAGCCAATTAAAAAGACACATCAGTTGAAGTTTTAGTAGTTTATTGCATATAGCATAATGGGCTAAAATCAGCTCTGCCATAATCAGATACATCTCTCCTTGATATCAGAGGATGCAGCATCCACGTATATTAGGGAAGAATCTGGTCTGAAATCTGTAGCCATTAGGTTGTTAATATCGATATTATCTCCCTTTAGCTAGGCGTTGTTTCCTTCTGGGGATTGCACTAAAGTTAAGAATGAAATAATGATGCTAGAGGTTTTACTGGGAAAGGGAAAAGACCTGAATAGTTTCTATTAAGTGTCACATGTTTTAAAATGGACACTGCATTCTAATTTACAATATATTTGTTATACAAAGACATAGGTGGTCAAGAAATGTGAAGAGAGATCTGCCCACATTTTAATGTTCTCATGCCTTCATTGTAACTTGGTTGCATAGACTCTGAGGTAAAGGCTATTCTTCTTTGAGTAAGATTGTAAGAAAACTTGTAGGAATCTCTTCTCTTTTCTGATATAGTGGCTTTAAAGTATTTAGAATGTAAGTAGGTAAAGAAAAAAATGAGAATTAGCTCTATATGTTAAAAAATTCTAACTTACACTAGACCCTCTGTATATATCACTGCTGTTTCTGCTATGTGTGTTTTTGCATGCAGTATTCCTCCTATAAAGACCACTTTCAACTATCTACTTTAGTATGTGTTTAAGTGTGTGTGTGTGTGTGTGTGTGTGTATGTACAAACCTTTCGACATGTTTGATTTGAACCAGAGTGCCACTTGATTGTGTCCTTAGCATGAGGGAGCCACTCATCTTCAGTTCAAGGTGACACTTGTGATCGGCAAGAAAGACACTGAAACAGAGCAGATAGTCCAAAAAAAAAAAATCAGAAGAATCCTGAGATCATTTTTAACCACAAGAAATAAAATAATTGTTTCCCCGAACTTATTTTGATTTTTAATTTCACCAACTGAACTGTCAAGTAATTAGTAGATGTGATCCAGTCCTTAGCCAGATTTCCCAACAATTTTTTTCTTCCAATCTTCTTTTGAAGAAGCTTCTTTGAAACTAATCTTATTTTTCAAAGTATAATTTTGTTGTTTTGTTTGTTTAAATTGATTAATGGCAAGTTCCAGTATCAAAAGTTCTACTAATGATCAAAAATTACTAATGAATCCCAATTATTTTGGACTCCTACAAATGGGGGAATTAGATGTTTTATCAGCTATCCAAAATAAAAGCTGAACTGGTATTTAATTTCATATCACTCATTTCTTAATTCTCTGAACTCATAAGTCAATGAATACAGATGTACTGTATAGTATTAGTTGAACAGCTACAGAGAGCAGGGTGAAGTGACTTTCATTGAAAGTAAATACAGGAATTAAAGAGAAAATCTAGAAACAGCAGCATTGGAGGGGTGTCAGCTTAGAATATTTTGAAATGAAGTTTGATTTCTATATTAATTACATGATTGCTGCTGGCACACTTTGGATAATATTCCATTGCTTTTTGTTCCCCTCAGGTTATCATATATTTTCCGTAAGTAAGGCTCGCCATTTTGTTCTATTGTGTAAATTAAAGGGGTGGAAATCTTAGGCTGCTATTTAAGAAAGTGGCTGCAGGAATTAGAAATAAAAAATCTATATATAACAAATGTGAGGGGGGGGAAAGGAAATATATAGTAGTCAGTATAAATTAGATGTTTTTAAATGCAGGACATTGATAAGGAAAGCTAAAGATATCAGGGGAAATAATCATGGCTGGCAGGGCTAGGGACAATAAGAGGGAGTTTTTTTTAAGTATATTAGGAGCAAAAGTATAGGCCCATTGGTAGCTGGAGATAGTCAAAATCATAATGGTGATGCTGAAAATACAGTGTTCACTAAATATTTCTGTTCTATTCATAGATTCTAGGACTGGAAGGGACCTCAAGAGGTCATCGAGTCCAGTCCCCTGCTCTCATGGCAGGACCAAATACTGTCTAGACCATCCCTGATATATTTGGAAAGAAGCAGGATGTAGTGTGTGCATCACATGAGGATGACGAACTACTTTATAGTCCATTAGCAACTAAGGAGGATGTTAAACAATATCTACAAGGGATAAATATTTTTAAATCATCGGGCCCAGATAACTTGCACTGAAGATTCATACAAGAATTGGCTGAAAAGATGTCTGGCTCGCTGATGTTAATTTTTAATAAATCTTGGAATACCAAGGAAATTCCAGAAGAATGGAAGAGTGATGGTATGACTACACTGCAATGTGAGACCAGGGTTAATAGAACTTGAGTTAGCAGACTCTGCAGTTGTTAATTAAGGTCTGGGTATCTACATTCATTTGCAACCCAAGGTTAGGAATTGTTGAACCCCGAGTTCCAACCTGGGGCTCCAGCAAATACACCTACATTATACAGGTCTGAGTCTAACCACCCATATCCCAGACTTCCTAGTGCCCCTCCCCCAAAATGTTGCCACTCTAGCCCTTTGTGGAGTAGTATGGGAAAACTTGACTGGTCCACCGAATTTGACTGTCCAGAGGACAAAGAAAGTTGGTCCATGGAATTGTGGGATACTTTTGGTGGACTCCCGGAGCACAAGTCCAGTGGGGCTGCTTCTACACTTCAAAGCACTAGGGCTTGAACCCTGGGTCCCAGCTTGACTCAGGCTCAGACCCTCCACGCCCGTGGGATCCTGGATCCCAAGCCCTGGGTTAGTGCGATTTGTGTGTAGAGAGAGGGCGGGGGATAGGCTTAAGCTTGAGTTTGAATTGTGGGCTTTGATTGCAGTGTAGAGAGATTCTTAGCATCGTGCCAATATTCAAAAAATGCTGTGGAATTTGTCAGGTAACTATAGACCCATTAGACTGGGCAAAATAATGGAAATGCTGATATGGGATTCAACTGAAAAAGAATTAAAGGATAGGAATATAATTAATGCCCGTCAACCTAGTTTATGGAAAATAGGTCTTGTCAAACAAACCTCATTTCATTCTGTGATGAGATTACAAATTTGGTTGACACAATTGCCTTTATCAATGTAATATACTTAGATTTTTGTAAGTAATTTGACTTAGTGCAACTTGATATTCTGATTAAAAACCTAGCAGTACACAATATCAGTAGAACACATGCTAAATGGCTTAAGAACTGTATGACTGACAGATCTCACAAATTAGTTGTTAATGGGGAATAATCATTGAATGGGGTTGTTTCTAATGTAGTTCTGCAGGGGAGAGTACTAAGCCAACATGTCAGCATTTTCATCAATGATCTGGAAGTAAATATAAAATCACTGCTGACTTTTAAAAAAAAATTGTGGATGACACAAAAATTGGCAGAGTGGTAAATAATTGTAGGGATAGGGCAGCCATACAGAGCCACCTGGATTGCTTGGTAAGCTCGGTCAATTCAGGTAAAATGTGTCTTAATAAAGAAAAATGTAAAATTATATAGTGAAAAACAAGGAATGCAGGCCATACCTACAGGATGTGTGCACGCGCGGGGGACCTAGCCTGGAAAGCAGTGATTCTGCAAAGAGTATTGGGATTATAGCAGATACATTCAATATGAGTTCCCAGTGCAATGTTGTGGTAAAAGGGGCTAATGTAATCCTTGGATGTATAAACAGGGTAAGAGTAGGGAGGTGATTTTTGCCTCAGTATTTGGTGTAGGTGAGACTATACTGGAATACTGCCTATAGTTCTGGTGTCCACATTTTAAAATAGATGTTGCAAAATTGGAGAGGGTGCAGAAAAGAGCCACAAAAATTATTCCAGGACTGAAGAAAATGCCTTGCAGTAAGAAACACAAAGAGATTGTTCCATTTAGCTTATCAAAAAGAAGATTGAGGGGTGACTTGATTACAGTGTATAAGTACCTTCATTGGGATAAAATACCAGGTACTAGAGGACTCTTTAATCTGTCAGGAAAAGGCATAACAAGAATCTATGGTTGGAAAATGAAACCAAAGAAAATCAAATTGGGAATAAGGCACAAATTTTTAACAGGGAGAGTAATTAACCACTGAAACGAAGTAGTAGGGGAAGTGGTAGATTCTCTATCTCTTTGTCTTTAAATCAAGACTGGATGCCTTGCTGGGAGACATGTGTTAGCCAAACATACGTTATTGGACGCAATACAGAGGCCACTGGGTAAAACTTAATGTCCAGTGACTCACAGGAGGTCAAACTAGATGATCTAATGGTCCCTTTGGGTCTTAAACTTTGTGAGTCTATTAAATATTCAAACATGCATCTTTTGGAGGCATTTCTGATTACAAAAGGAGGTGTCTTACCTTATGTTTTCAGTGGGACTGATCACATGCTTAAAGTTAGACACATGCTAAAATAGCTTGCAGAATTGGGGTCTAAGGTGGTATCACTACAGATTGTGAGTAAAGGGATTGGAATCTGGCCTAAGTAGAGGTTTTTCTTTTTTTAAAATTTTTGGATACAATTCCTATTAAGATGCAACATAACGGAAAAGGCAATATCTAGAAATCTGTTGAATCAGATTTAAATCCAGGTTTTTATTTCCAAGAATGTCTCTTCAAGATGTACTACCTGCTTTGTGTTTAAAGTGATGTTATGGAGCAAATGAGGAAGAGGAGGGTATACATAGTTTCCAAGCTCATTACATAAATTAAGTCTGCTCTTTATGCAATTGGAAATGTCTCCAAAGACGCATGCTACAGTATTTTTTTAAAATAATATACTATTTCCATCCATTATAAATCACATGGCAGCCAATGAGTTAAGTAGATGTTTGAAGTTAGGCATGTGCTTAAGAACCTTGCTGAATCAGGACCTTACCCCCTAAATAGCCCCAATAGTATTCTCCCAGAGCCAGGAACTAATGATTGTGATTGAATGTATCAGAATCTGATCCTTAGCTCTTAAAGAAATCAGTTCATACTTAACAGTGCAAAGCAGTTTGATGACATACAGTATGTTGTGGAAGGAAAACTAGTTTGGCTTGACCAAACTACTTTGATAGATCAGGGGTCCCCAGTGCGGTGCCCGGGGGTGCCATGGCATCTAAGTGCACTCGCTTATTGGCATTTCAGCAGCGACACCTCTGGATGACGCTGCTTGTCGGCAGCATTTTGGCGGATGCTCGTCCGCCACCACGGTCCTCCATGGCTCGTTGTCTAGCACCCGCCAGATGAAAAAGGTTGGGACCACTGTGATAGATCATATCTCTGTGAGTGTTTGATATTGTATAGCTGTTCTGACCATTGCTAATGTGATATATTTATGTTGCTGGCAACCTATGGCAATTAATTTGCTTATTCTTTATCTAAACACAGAAAGCAGCCATGAAGAAGGTAACCAAGGGTAATTCAAATTTACTGGAGCAGTCAGCTATTGAGGCCACTAAAAACCATATTAAGGAAGGAAGGAATGCCAGTCTTATCTACATTTCTAAAAATGGATCCTTCATTTGGAGGATCACTTGCTGTACTGGGGCTACCATTCGGAGGTTAATGTTTATCAACAGTTACCACTGAGGGTATCTGGGTTTACTACAACTAATTCTTCCAATTATAAGAAAATGCGGTACAAAACTGTGGTACAAAACTGTACTATGAGATTTAAGGTATTACAAAACTGTTGCTGCATGCTGACTTCACAATAGCAACTATTGTCACTGACATACTGCTATTAGTGAGGTTAAAAATAGAAGTGATAAAAATATAATTTCTTTTCAGAAATACAGGGCTGGGATTCACTGTTATGCCCTGGTTGCTTTGCACTACTCCAGCAATGCAAGGCAGCCTAAACCAAGATTAATTAGCTAGTTAACTAAAATGTATGGCTGCTTTATGTCACCAGAGAGGCACAATGCAGCTGGAGCATTTTTGTGAAACTGGTGAATTTTATTTGAGTCAATTAGAATAATGTGTGCATGAAAGTAAGAGAATGATAAAGTGCAGGCTGTAGACAGGCATAACCAACAGGTACTGTATTGTTCGCATCTGATAGCACAGCCAGTGCATCTCAGTATAGATTTAAGACACACCTAGTATTGCAGTCCTGGGCCTCTCTGGCGGTCTTATTTAAGTGGGCCAAGGCATGGAGTATGTTTGTGTGCAGGGCAAATGCCTTCACGCTGATTGCCAGTGGGAATGTTACAATGCAAAGAAGGGAGCCATTTATCTTATGCATGGAATAACACTGTGTGTGTTCCATTTCCTAATGTTTTAAGCCATTCAGAGCATCTCACGAAGGACTGAAATAGCAGTAACCTCTGATATATTTTGTCTTAATTCAGCCTTTGTTAAGATACTTAAATCTAATTGTAATCCTGAAAGAGGTGTGTGGTTTTTTTTTCCAGATTAGACAAACATTAATTTTGGCATGTTAGACCTTGTTTCATATATGATAATTAGTTTTAAATAATACTTTCCCCTTAAGATATTTAAATCACCACTCATAATAAAATACCACCAATCCATAGGATCTACTTAATATTATTGTTACATTCTATATTATTTTTTAGGTTTGAGATAAAATTATTTCCATAATAGAAGCAAAAGCAACAGAAAACACACAATACTTCCATGGAAGTAAAATAATTGGGACTGAACTAGGAAACTTTTCAGATTAAGGGTCAGTTGCAGCTAGGCTTATGTAGGTGCTTTAAATTGGCTGAGAAAATACAAGACTTTCCCTCCATTGTGAACCCACGCAGATACAGCCATGATCCTGGTCCTTGCAGGCAGAATGCAAGAAGGAAAAATTACAGCCCTGCCAGGATGTTCAGCCACTCCAAAGCGAGCGGGGCAGGGTCATGGTCTTTCCTCCCACAAGTGCAGCCAGCTAAAGGGGGATTGCATGTTCCCACCTACAAAAAGGAGGTATAAGCACCACTGTTTGGCATGTTCCTCTTAGAGTTGTTTGGAGAGAGATCACCTGGTGGTGCAGGATGTCCACTTTTCATCAGAGTTGTAACTCAGAAAGTCACTTTGGAGGCCTCAATTAATTTATATTTTCAATTAGCTATAAAACAGATGTGAACTTAGATTTCCTGACTGCTGGAATTGAAGGAGGTCAGGTACAGTCATTCTGAACAAATAAAAAATGCAGTATACCAGTCTCAGATGTGTGGAAGCTCATAGTATAGGCCTAGGGAAATTCTGAGCCAAAAAATTCTGTCAAAAAAAAATTCTATACACAATGTTTTAAAATTCTGCATATTTTATTTGTCAAAATAACAATATAATCATGTCAGTTTCAATTATTTTGGTAACATATTTCAAAATACCTGCCAGCAAGTGTGTCTGTAAGAATACAGACAAAAATATTCAAGAAATGGGTGGTTTTTGATGTATAGATTCCTTACTAGGCATATTAATACAGAACTGTGAGTAATAATTCATTGAAACTACAAAACAGAAACTTATTTCCCTTTAGCAGCGGTGCAAAGACTTGGGGGAGTCAGGGGTAACAGAGGAGCTGAGGGGGAGGGAAGTAATTGCTGGGAAGAAGCCTGGGAGTGAGCCTGGATGATTATTGGGTATGGCTGGGAGAAGTTTGGAACAGGGTTTTGGGGAGAGGATTGTTAGGGAGTTGGGGAGCCTCCCCTATATAGACTATTAGCCTCTCCCATTCCATCAGGCACATCTGCCCCTGTCCCCGTGTGGCCCTGCAGTTCCCCTCCAGCCTTCCCATGTGGCCCTGCAGCCCCCTCTTATTTAGCTCCTGGCTCAATTCTGTCAACCTACTAGCTCCTGAGCCCACACCCCAGTCTGTGAAATAGCCCTTCTGGTCCCTAGTCTGTGACACCCCCCACCTCCCAGCAGTCCCGTGTTGCTCCGCACTGTCAGTCCCATCCCTCCTCACCTGACCTCGCTGTGAGGAACGCAGCCTCTCTGCCAGGTGGCTGCACAGAAGCTTGATTTGAAATGAGCTTTCTTACCTAAATAAATGACCCTCCTTGAGGTTGTTTACAACATAAGATGTTTAAAAAGCTTTGATCTCACACATAATTGTCATCCTTTTTGAGTATGCAGAGACAGATAAACTAGCATATTTTTTTGTTTTTTTAATAAATATTTTATTTTTCATTTTTGTGTGCATTTGGCACTGACCAAAGTGGTTGACTCCTTCAGTCAAATTCCTCTTTAAGGCCCATGTTTCCATAGAACTCACTAGATTTGTCTTCTAACCACTGATGTCTTTGTATATCACAACATGTGAATTTTGCTCTCGTATTATTGTAAGATCTGTTGGGTAAGGGCCATATTTAGTCTTGTAAAACTGTGTACATTTATAAATAAGGTTATGGTATAGTGTGGGCTCTTACAACTGTAGCAAAACCACTATGTCAAGGCCAAGTCCTCTCAAGAAAATTTGAGAGGACAATTGAACAAATTTGACAGTTAATTGATGCAAATAATTGTTCGCTATTAAGTAAAGTCCATCAAAAACACTTACTGTGACATAAGTATTCATGGTGAAATCCTGGCACCACTGAAGTTAATGGGAGTTTTGCCATTAACTTCAATGGAACTAGGATTTCATCCCAGATCTCTAGGGATGAAAAGACTGCATTAAACCACTGAGCCAGGACACACATGAAATTTTCTTATAAGCTATCCGTATTTTATATTTGATAAAACCATGTGTAAAGTCCATTTGTTTACCAAAGCACTAACATTAGACTGTTAGGACAATAGATTAAAACTATTTTGACTAGGCCATTATTTTCCCCAGTATGGCACTGTATAGTGTGCATATGCTTTGTAAGAAAAGACAAATATAGGGTAAGATTATGTTTCATTTACACCTAGTTTGATACTATAGTAATTCAATAGATTTCAATGTAATGTAACTGGAATCAAAATGCACCTAATAGACTGTAATTAACTTCAGTGTTTAAATACTAGCCTAGTAGTCTACCTTTGAGATGGTGACTAATGTATTTAAACTGCCCGCTTTCCTGGCTCTTATAAATTTCTGCAGCCACGGCTGCAACCATGTGATGTATCAAGCACATAGGGTAAGATTGTGAATGCTGTCAACTACTCATATGGGTAGTTCGATTAGTTTCAGTAGGACTACTCATATGAGTCACTGTTCTCCACTGGGAATAAGGGGTTCATGATCTGGCCTAGAGTGAGGGAAGGCTAGTCCCTCAGGGACACAGCGACCAGTCATTTTATTGCTCTTAAGTTTTTTCAACTTATTCAAGCTGATCAGATAAGACCTACGTGCATAGCTCTCTCACCACTATATAAATATGTTCATGCTCAAGGGTTCACTTTTTTGTTTCAGCTTTTTATCATATCACATGCACTCAAGACTTCTTCAGAGGTGTTGCTCTTGAGTGCACAGCTCAGTATGCCTGGCCATTTATTCAGTGTTTAATTTGTAATGAAAGAAGTGCTGAGGCTCAAGCAATTAGGTGCCAGAGCTCAAGCAATTTTTTTTAACTTTAATAACTGACATGGCAAGCCCTGAGGGGCTGGGTCTATGAACTGCCAACCGTAGAGGTGTGGGGCTCAGGCCTGGTAAGCCCTGGCACAAGTTAAGCACTGCATTTATTATTTGAAATCATGATAACTTTAAAATAAGATCTTGATGAATGGCTGTGGGAATGAATAGCTTTGCAATTTACTTTTCTCCTAATCAGATCATTGAATTGCTCAAGTTGTATATGAATAGCCAGTGGAGTAAAGCTTTTCTTCTTTTTAAGTGACCATTTAAACTTCAGCAAAGGGTCAAATGTTATTTAGACTCTTGGTAAATAGGGCTTTATGGATACAAATCTTGCTTCATGTTTACAATGACACACAATAAGTGGAACAGTGAACATTTTGGAACTGTTGAAAAGATTTAAAAAATTGGGCTAGCTGGGACTTAAAAATGCCTGTGTACAAGTATTTAGGAGACCATAGCTCTTGGGTGATTGCTAATGGACAAGGAAGATTTCTGCCCCTACATCACTCTCTCAAATCCAATACAAGTCTGCGGTGACTAGCTCTGATTAAAGAGGAATATCCACTGAATCAAAAAATTCTGAATTTTGAAATTTTTCATGAAATTAAATGTTTAAATTTAACAACTTACATAAAAGGAAAAAATTCAGTGATTTCAAATTGAAAACTGTCAAAAGGAAAAACATGAAACAATGAAGCAATTTGATGAGCGATTCCTACGTTTCAGCCCAGAAGATAAATTTTAAGATAGGCCATTTGAATTTATTTATTCAGTGCATCTGTGAGTAGGGGATGCAGAAAAGCTGGGTTGTTCCTAGGCTCCAAGGATGCATGTGGACACAGACACAAAACGGTTAATCAGCCAAAGAAACAAAATCCATATTCATGGTGGGAGGGGCATGGCTGAGAAGCCCTAGATGGGAACCCCACTAGCAAATAATTCAACCCACATTGTGTAAGGCTTGCCCAGAATCCCAGAGAGACTAGTCAAGGGACACCTTTTTTTAATGATCAGAGGAATTAAAAGCAGCCCCGAATCCATTCCCTCTCTCCAGAGATTGGTGTAGAAGGGCATTACAGCTCCGCATCCTTATTGGAAACTGCACAAGCAAATGATCAGTCATGCAGTGCACCCAAGTACCATCAAAAGGAGAGCAACAGTTCATCCTCTGATACTTGTAGGTCAACGGAGCTAATCACATTGTCACCCAGTAGTTATAGGTACACACGTCCAATCACAAAATAACACAGGCACCATGTGACAAAACTCTGTCATTAATCATGGGGTACGGTGTAGCAAAACATTTTTAATGATGTTTTTTAAAACCAATCTTAAAAATTATACTGAAAATACAAGAAATTTCAAAGAAATCAAGATTTTTTCACAAAACAATTTCACTTTCCTCAAAACAGCATTTTTTGACTAAATTATTGTTCGTTTGTCTCAAAATTTTTGACCAGCTCTAATAGGGATCAAGATTTGCTGCCATTCCAAAATTGCTTCGTGGGCCGTGTGACCAGTATCTAAAACACCAGAAAATGCCATCACTCTTAACAAAAATTATTAGCCTTACTGCATTGTCAATGAAGGCTTTAGAATGAACATGAACACAATGGATGGTCTTTTCATACGTAGAGGTAGTTTTCCCAGAGAAGAGTTTGGCGAAAGTTGACAGGTTAGTATGGGGATGTTTGCATTATTGCTGCTCATCCTGAACCTATTCCGTGTATGAATCCTTCAATCTGGTGTTTGGATAGGCACTAAAAATCATTTTTGGAAACTTGGAACTCGGATTGTGATTTTTCAATTAGCTAATATTTTAAGGACAGCAGCTGTTCACGCACCTGTAGACTGTTTTGATTGTTACATATTTTACCCTTTGGATTTAATAATAGTTTGTGCACAGGGCTGTATGGTTGCATGTTACTTTGAAGACACAAAACTGTGCCAATTTATATGTTACTTTTGACAATATTCAAGAAACATAATTTAAAACTGATACTTTGTTATAAGACTTAATCCTGCAAGGTGCTGAGCACTCTGATCCAACACAGCTCTTAAATAATATGCATCTATAAGCATGTAAGATTAACCAGTGCTTAAATGTAAGCAAATGAGTAAATCCTTTGCTGGATCAGACTGGTGATACTTTGAAGGACTGATCCCTAAAGGAGTCTACAAGAAAGATTTTTCTCTCACTAAGGTGAAAATGGATTTGACTAAATGTACGTTACATTGATTAGATGAATATTTTATATTAATACTTTGCATTTCATGTGATGATCTCAAGACACTTAACAAAGATGGGTAAGTATTATCATGCTCAAAGAGATTGTGATTTACCCCATCATAAGTAGGACAGAATTACAGCTATTACCCAAGTGTCATGACTTAATTCCATGCTGTAACCGATAGAAAAATGCTGCCTCATCCATTTAATTCCTTTAATTAAGCATTAAATAAGGTATACGGTTTGGGAATGGTAATACCAGGATATGTTAATACCTATCAAAATATTATGTCTTGAGATCTCTTCTTGGACTACTGGTAGGTCAATAATGAGAACCCAAGAAGGGTGAAGATATAATCATCATCTGATTTACCTATTCATCACTTAGATACTACAGTGATGAACATTATAGGAAAATCTAAAATGGATAGAATTACACCCACAAAGTGTTTTCTTTGTTGTTAAAGTGCAGTTCGTTTAAACATTTTGGTCTTGATTTTCATGAAAGGTCTTTATCATTTCCCCATTTACATTGTTCAGATCCATTTAATTCAAATCTTTTCTCATTAAGAGTAGTAATAACTCATCAATCTGTTAGCAAAATCTTTTTATGTTACTTTTCATAATGCTATAGAATGGCCTATTTTAAATCCTGAAATGTTATAAACCACCAGATTGTTAATTGCTTCAGATGCTGTGAAAAATAATTACTCCAAATTATTTTTGATATTTAATTGGCAGTGCAATGCATTTAACTAAAGACCTAACTATATTATTTCAAATTAGGTAGTGTGATGGAAAACTAGATTGTAAAATTTTGCAAGTGAAAATATTACATTTCCTGTAGAGTTTTCACATTTAATAGAAAACTACCACTGATGGATCTCCAGATATCTCCATGATAAAAATATAATGTTCAATCAAACCACTCCAAGATAGCTAAAACTAATGTGTGGTACAATTTCTGCTCCATACAGGTTATGTATTATATATAGCTAATGTATCTAAAGGAGCATGTGTGTTGTTTTTTTTTGCTATTTGCAATGAAAATTCCCCATCCTGTCTGACGCCAGTTGTTCAGGCTGAGTGTGTGTGTGTGTGTGTGTGTGTGTTCGTTCACCCAGTTGATTTGTACTCACTTTGCTCCACACCTTTAGGGCTCCTGGATGAAATTTGATATCTATTGATTGTTTCAGGCAATGTGTGAGCTATAGGGGTAATACCATTCTCACAGCTAGGCTATAATATAATTCCCCTAGAAGGTGGCATGTTTCAGCAAGAGATATTTTTAATTTTAGATAAGGGAATTTTCTGGTACTGAAATAGTATTAGTGCATGTAATACATATTATAAGTATACAGTTCTCTTTCTGTCTGCATGGTTTATTTCAACTACACTTTTTTCTGTAAAAAATGTTTATTACCTTGTTTAGACACAGTCTAAAGTGCTGTTAAAAGGCATGCACGCAATGAACTTAAAGTGTCAATGTTTCAGGGAATCTAAATTATTTTCAGAATTTCAGACATTGAGAAGGGATAAGTGGAAGGAGAAAATGTTGGGCTGGTGTCAAGCGATAGCTCGTAACCCTCACAGACTCCCAAACATCACAAGAACACCCGAGGTCTCAGGTGATGCTTCACATACCTCTACCTTGGTGAGTGAAAAGTTACATTTAATGATGGTATGCAGATGAACCTCAAAACTGCTAGAATAAATTTTAAGAAAAGTAGTGTTTGCCCTTCATCTTTCTATATTTGAATCACTTTGGCATTATTTGCTATTTTCGGTTTTTCACTTGCCAGTTTTCCCTCTTTTCTGTCATGCATTGTCCATTCCATTTTTCATGCCACAATCTTAGTAATAAGAAAATGTCTGAGATAAATCTGTACTTTTACTCCCTTTGGTTTGAAAAATGGTATCAGACTATCAAATATGCCACACTGTGACTTGATTAAGGTCTGTGCCTGCTGCTGTTACTCATACAAGTAGACCCATTTAGGTCAGTGGACTACTCATACAGTAAAGACAGTATAGGTTGCAGAGTCTGGCCCCTAGCCAAATGGCTCTAGCACCAATAAAAATCATTTGTGTATTCAGTTCTTCTAAAACTGCACGGAACACTATCTGTTTAGAAGCATATTGAGTTGAATATTTGACACAATGTGGATGAATTTTTAGAAATGCTTACCATTTCTCTTTGCTAAGATGGAAAGAGGACATTAGCTGGAAGCCCAGTTCCTGATGTAAAACAAGACCTGGCTCCTGCCGGATATGAATGGTGTTCTTTGCTGGCAATTACTCCTCTTAAATCAACTTATTTTTTCTCCTTTTTATTTTATGCACTGTGGTTGTTGGTTTATTATTCAAAAACTTTGTAACAGTTAATTAAGTTTAAAATGAACATGTTAAGACTTACAATTGTGACTCTCTCTCTCTCCAAGATGTTACAGTATGGTATATGCATTAGTTACATGAAACTGAGTATTAAATTGGCTTCCTTTGAAGTTTCATTCAGTCTTTGTCACTTGTTTTGACTTGGGCATTTAGTCTGTGAAGACACTTTTCTTTTTATTGAAATTCCTATTGTAACTTTTGCGTTAAGGTGATGGAAATTACTCCTTAAGCAAAACCAAATGATCTGTCAGTTTTCCCACTTATTTCTCCCCTGCCCCACTTTTCAGGAATATTTAACATTTTTAGTGTTTTACATGAGGCAGACATCTCATGTCAAGCATTAGTAAAGAGTTGTCAAGAAGAAACATTAGAACAGGGAACCAGAAAGAGGAGAACAGTTGTTGAAACATGGACCTGACATCAAAACAGAAAAGCAAATAATTGTTTAAAACCAGGTTTCTTTTCAGAGGAATGTGGTAGTATGGAGAGGTGCTGGAAGGGGAGAGGAGACATACAGAACTGCAGCAGGCTACATAGCAGAGGTTCAAACTCTGGTGAAAAAAACCCTTTAGTGTTACTTAACATGGCAAAGTTCACTAGTTTCTTGGTATTCATGTACTGTATGCTGTTGGGATGAAAAGCAAGTCTGCTAATTTCAGATTATTATACTTAATGTTTAAATAATTCCAAAGAATTTAAGAGAGTTGTATTTGGAGATGAAATGTACTTTATCTGAAAGTAAAAGGAGAGAGGAAGAGAGAGTGAGAGAAAACCAAAACTTGTGAGCCCTGAATCCTATTTTAAGTGTGTTTCCCCTTCACTTTGATGGTGGTAATGTTTGGTGATCTCCAGGTCCTAAAGAGAATTTACCCCACCACGTAACTTAAATGCATGAAAATCTGTATTTAGAGCCCAATTGTGTCCTTAATTCCTGTTATAATTGTCATCAATTTGAATGTCTCAGAGCAAAGCACTGCGGTCAAGCAGGCAGGGGTTGGAACTTGTAATTGGGAGGTCTGGATTATATTTCTAGCTCAACTGATTAATGACAGCTTGAGGGGATAATGAGGTTAGCTGGCACTTATTTATTCTGTGTATCTATTTATAATTATTAAAAAATTACAGTGATATATATCTATATGAGAAATATATATGTCTGTAGATCTAATTGTATTGTAACCTCCCCCAATCCTTGTGTGGCCCTACACCTCCTGTATTCACACCTACTGCAATGATTTTTGTACAAAAGATGCCTTGTGCTGTGTCATTTGAAAACCAATAACACACTTGTCAATAATATCATTGTAAAGTATGTGTAATAATACTCTGTGTGAAATTATGGATGACTCACTAATAGGTGACTAAAGGTGTTTAGACCAGGCATGTCAGGGGGAATTGGTAAACAGGTTTCTCCTTTTAAAAAAAAAAAAAAAAAAAAAGAAGAAGAGGCAGACACCTGAAATCAAGTGGGGGCCAAATTCAGTGGACTATTCATTTGTATGGAGGGTTGCAGCAGGCAAAGATAATTTGCATAGTAATAACTACCAGTGAGGAAGGAACCAGCATGGAGACTTATCTTCCAGATCTCATGGCTCCTCTACTCACCATGAACTAATCAACTTTATCTGTGAGTACCTTTCAAAAGACACATTTCAAAGATTCACTGAACTAAAAAGAGAGGGGGAGTAAACCCTTAAGTTATACTTCCTTCAATTTAAAGAGATAAAGAAACACAGCAATTTGATCACTGTAGTGAATCCTGGCTAGGCCAGCCAGTAAAAAGCTGGAGGAAAGACTGAAGGTGAAAGAAAACATCTTGAACAAAGACAGTATCTTGCTAGATTAATTGTTGGACTTTTAAATGCATGTGTTCGCTTTTTTTTGCTTGTAACTATTCCTACCTTTATTTCTTTTTATTGATATAGAGTCATAGAGTTTTTTTTAAGGCCAGAGGGGACCATCATAATCATCTAGTCTGACCTGCACATTGCAGGCCACAGAACCTCACTCAACCACCCCGGTAATAAACCCTAACCTCTGGCTGAGTTACAAGTCCTCAAATCATGCTTTAAAGACTTCAAGTTACAGAAAATCTATTATTTAAACCTGCAAATGATAAATGCCCCATGCTTCAGAGGAGCGTGAAAAACCTCAGGGTCTCTGCCAATCTGACCCAAAGGAAAATTCCTTCCCCACACTACATATGGTGGTCAGTTAGACCCTGAACATTAGGACAAGACCTGCCAGCTAAACACCTAGGAAAGAATTCTCTATAGTAACTCAGAGCCCTCCCTGTCTAGTTTCCCAACACTGGCTGTTGGAGATATTTGCTGCTACTAGTCACAAATCAGCTATATGCCACTGTAGGCAGTCTCACCAGCCCCTCCATAAACTTATCAAGCTCAGTCTTGAAGCCAGTTAGGCTTTTTACCCCCATTGCTCCACTTTGGAAGGCTGTTATAGAACTCACTCCTCTAATGGTTAGAAAACTTCGCCTAGTCACTTAATCCATCCTCTTTTGTCAATAAACTTGTTTTGCTTTCATTATAAATAACCAGTGTTAGATCAGTTCAGTAAAGTCTGTGCTTCTAGTAAGCTGACAGGTTGGAATGTTCTACTGTCTCTTTGAGGGTTCAGTGAGAGACACTGGATGCCGCAGGAGGACAATTTGGTGCAGATTTGGGGCTGAGAGGGTACTAAGGTCAGCCTGCCAGGAGTATCCAAGTTGAGCAAACCCTTAGTGAGGCTTGTGGGCTGCAATCAGGCTGTTGGGGTCAGAGCTCTGAACTGCAGTTGCACAGTGACAAGACACCCACGTTACAAGGCAGATATTGACTAAACCCCTTACAGGCCTGAGTGAACCCTAGAATGTCACAGTTATGTAGTCAGCAGGATTTACACACAGTTTGTTGGTTAATTGGTTGGCTAATTGAGGTTCACACTGATAAGCTGGTTTTAAGTGATTCACAAGTTAGAAGGTTGAAAACAGGTTATGGTTTTATTATTTTCTTTTTATTTGTTTTGGGTAAGAGAATTAGAACAAGAGTAAAACATAAACATGCGCGTCAGCAAAGCAACCACAAAGTGAGAGCCGACTAAGGTGGAGAATAACAGAATAAAAGAGGAGCATGAACACTAAAATTGGTTAGCTGAGCATGAAGACAAAAAGCATGAACACCAAAGATGGGAAGCTGCCTGGAGATCTAAAGAATGAGAAGCAGCACTCTGGTGAGCCCTGGAAGCTGAGAGTCAGGGAAGGGAGAAGGAAGCAGCTGCATATCACCAAGCTCTGGAGCAGAAAGGAAACCCAAGAAAAAGAGAAGGAAAGGGTGTATGCCCAGAACATAATGGATAAATAGGGTCAGATCCCACAATCCCCAGGTACTCCCACCATCCAAGGAATGCTCAGCTGTGAAAAACTGTGCCCTGCATACAAAGAAACAGACTGTGTTGAAGATTACCTTGCCACTTTTTATGTGAAGTTCATAAAGTTCCAGAGGTCAAGGAAGTTCCAACATTGATTAGTAAGCTTTTGGATAAAGCATTACATGTGTTTAATGAAATGCCAGTTGATAAGGCTTTGCAATAAGATGACTTTTTAAAAGGCTGTATTGCAAAGGTCTCAAATTACTTCTGAAGTGTATAGATTGAAATTTAGAGCCCTCAAAATGCATGACAAGAGTCAGAGACAATGTGTGTGTGTAAATTGTGCAATTTGGATAAAAAATGGGCCAAGGGGAAGGAAGCAGGGAATTATGAACAGTTGCTTGATTGTTTTGCAGAGGAGCAGTTCCTGAGCATATGTTCTGAAGAAGTCAGATACACTGTTCCGGTAAATCCCTGGATTCTGTCCAAAATGCAGCACATCGGGCTGATTCCAAGCCAAAACAAGCCAAAATGTCACACCTTTGTAAATTACTTGTTTTGTTAGACTGTAGAATCACCAGGTTAGAGACTGTGTATTTGCTTGTATATAGCAGTTAGCACGCTGGGGTTTCACTCTGGATTGGGGCCCTTGAGTGTTATTGCAAAATAACTATTAAATAATTATAATCTGCCTTGGATGTCCCTTAACCTCTCTGCACCTCTATATCCCTATCTGTAAAATGAGGCTATGGATCTTGAACACTTTTTAAAGCATATAAAGTGATGACAAGTTCCTAGTTATTGTTATTACTTATTTAATTCTACTAGTAGGGTACAATTTGAGTCTTGGGTGATATCCTACCTCCCCTGAAGTCAATGTAAGCTTTGCTATCAACTTCAATGGTGCCATAATTTTATCCTTGTTTGGTTTAAGTATACTCATAGTATAACTGTTCCTTTGTGAGCTCTTTCTCTACCTTTTGTCAGAGAATGTTTAATTTTTCTAATTTTGTGGCAAAACTGTATAATGTAGCGGAGATATTGGGCTCTAGGTAAGGGATGGGTTCCTCCCTGGCATATTGACAGCTATAGAGACTGCCTGGACCATATTGCCCAGATACAACAGCAAAATGGATCTGGAACCTGGGAAAGGATAATCCATCAGGAAAAAGATAATTCTCAGCAGCCAAGGGAGGGAGATGGGGCCCACAAGCTCCCACTAACCCTTTGGGACCCAACTCCAGTTACACTCCTCACCTGCCTTTCCCAGGTATTCTGCAGGTGTTTATGGACCTCTAAGGCTGCAATATCCTTGGGATCCTAGTGGAATAGATAGAACAAGGACTATTGGACTGTTTTTGGTGAGTCATGATTCTCATATCTGAATGAGCTCTGCCTACTCCTCAGTAGTGTAAAATCACCTGCATGGGCTCAATCCCTGCTGTATGTGGTAGACTTTGCTATTTTGAGGGTGTTTTTTTGCAGGGGTGGCGGGGCTGGTGTGGGGGCAGATTTTGTGGCAGTAAGAGCCATTGTTCCCCTGCATATACTGTAGGGAATGACTTTGTTTTTGAAGAGGGATTGGATTGGATTGGATGATCCAGTAGGTGTTTTTTTCCATCTTTATATGATTTTGTGATTCTTATGTGCATATATGGTCCTTTCTATTTAAATCCAATGCACCTAAAACCTTTTAGCATTTTCTTTTTTAGAATTTCATAGCAAATCTTTTCAGGATTGTGACCTTGCTGAGAACCAGCACTCTGGTCACTGTAAATCCAATTAGTTTCCCCAGAGAGGGCCTGATTGAGGGAAGGAGTGGCTAATTACTAGATCAGCCTGGGCTGGAGATAATTAGTCCATTAACTGCAAAAGTAGAAAAGGAGCACAGGAAGGAAGTGCATGGGAGAAAGAGAAAAAGAAAGGCCAGCAGCATCCAGGTAAGGGAGATCTCTGCATGTAAAGATCTCTTCCTTCTCCTGTCTCTGGCAAAAAAAAAAAAAAAAAAAAAAAAAAAAAAAAAAAGGGATGATGAATGTATGTCACTGTAAATAGAATTGCTGCACGGAAATGTAAAGGGGTAGTAGTTGGTATAACACAAATAAACTACATGGCAGCGGTTACAAACCGGAGATGTTAGACCCATTTGTGCAGAAACACAGGAGCAGAGGACAATGATCATGATAAACACTCATTCCTATGCCTTGTTAGGGGAATTTTACAGAGTGGGAAGGTCTGATTAAGAGGGTTATATCTTTACAAAAATGAATTGCTCCAGCCTAGCTTTTCTTCTCCACTGCTTCACTTCCAACATTACCCAGCTAAGTGCTTCTTCAATCAGGAACTGGACTGCTGGTGTTTTACTGAATTTCCATCCAGTTTAACAAATCCTGTAAATCCATTCATCTCTCTGTACTCACTCCTATGAGTGTTATGGATTTTCTTGCATCCTGCAGAAGATTGATTATGCTTTAAATTGCTGATAGCAACTGTAAGTACTCTCCCCAGAGACAACTACGGTACCATGCTCTCTCTCTCTCTCTCTGTGTGTGTGTGTGTGTGTGTGTGTTAGTGTGTGTGTGTCCACCTATGTATGTGTGTTACGGAGTGGCAGTGGTAGTTTCATACAAACTGAATTTAGCTTCCATTTTTAGCCCTATTTTAAATTCCCCAAAGATTAAAGTTCCCACTAAAATTATGTAGACTGCATTTCATCAGAGGAACTTGCTAAAATTCACAAAATTACTGTATTTTGAAATAATTTACTAGCCCTTCAACCTTAAATTTGTGTATTTCCCCAAAAATGATTGGCTTAGAAATTCCAAATATGTTCTGATGGCTTTTCTAAGTAGAAATACCTTTTAGTATTCTGAAAGGAAGAGAAGCAGGTTCATGTGGAAATTACAAATATATAATAAACATAAAAGCACATATAATATTTCTGTGACAGTCCAGTCAGGTTCAAGGTGCAGCCTATATCAGGGAGGAGTTGTATCATCACTTGTCCTGCAACCCCAGGCACCTTACAGTGCCTTGCTACGGTAGCTTCCAACCTGGGACTTTCACAAGCAGGTCACACCCTGAATGTCTGTGTGCTTACCCAGCTGTGGTTCAGCTGCTCTGATCCTAGCAGCCTGTTTTCAGCCTCATTCTGGCTTCCCTCAGCCTTATTACAACAAGCTAGATGACCCCAAATGCACCCTGAGTCCTGAATTTTCATTGTTTCTGATTTTACCATGTTTATTTACAAGGAAGACCGATAAATAGTCCTGTCCCCCCAGTCTGGGTGGGAACTGTTTTTCTTTGTTCGGCCACACACTTGAAAACAGAATATCAATGCAGTATCCATAATTCCTCCTGTAGTGTTAATACATACATTTTACACTGATATTCATCACCAGTGTGTTATAGGCATTTGTAAAAGACCTTACTGTGACTGGGTGCCTGGAATGGACCACACTGAGAATGCCACACTCAGGGCAGACTGCAAGAAACAAGGCAAACAATCCCCCCAAAATGGTGGTTTATTCTGTAATTAGATTCACCAAACCAGTACACAAAAGAGCTTCTATAGCACCACACTGGTTAACAAGAAGCCAAACACAGTCCTCTTCAGGCATTCCAGACCATGGCTCTCATCCAAACAAATAGGGTTTTCAGTAACCTCTCACTATATTAGACCAAGTCACCATCTATAAGGTTCTACCCAAGGGACAGACATTTACCCCCAGGTCAACATATATTTCAGATCTTACCCAAATATCACACTGTCAGCCAATCCTTAGTAAACTAACTAAAGATTTTATTAGTAAAAGAAAAGGAGAGGTATTGAATGGTTAAAGAATCCTATACATACAAGTGATTTTCAGTGTTCGTAGATCAGGATTATAGCAGTGATGGAATAGACTGCTGGTTTGCAAAAGTCTGGGTAACTTCAAAAAGACTGGAAGGTCCTCAGTCCATAGTTCAAAATACTTCATTTAGTTATAAAGCCACAGTTCAGAGAATTGGAGCAGGAAAGAGGCAAAATGGAGATGTCTCAGGTGTCTTTTATATCCTCTGCCATGTGCATGGAAATTTACTGTCCCAAACACAGCCCATGTGTATGGAAAGATGACAAAGATGGAGCCTGAGGTCACCTGTCCATATCACATGCCCTTATATGTTTTGCTGAATCACAGAGGTTGCCATTGGCTCCACACTGTCTGAGGCGTCCTCAGGAAGAACTATCTGGAGGGTTGATTCTTCTTAATGGCCCATCAAGCTTGAATAGTCCATTCACAATGGGCTGGCGAGACTGTATATAAATTACCTTGTGGGTGTCACCCCAAGAACAAACACATTTGAGATACAAATACATAGCCAATATTTATAACTTTAGATACAAAGATGATTCATGGATTTAACCAGGATAATCATACTTGACAGACTAACTTTTCCATTGATACACTACATGATACACTTTGTACAAGATTTGTTGCAATTATATAATAATGGTATCAATAATATAAATGATCACCCATCTTTATACAGTGTCACACTTACATGATACATTAATATTCTATTCAATCAGTTGATTCAGTTGGTTATTATTTGAGGTTTAGATTCTCCTGTCTTTGTAGCTCAGATAAAGTTTCTCTTCCCTGCTGAGATGTAACCAAGCTGTCTCTTCCCCCTACTTGATAGCTTTGTTTATCTGATACATAAATGTATTCTCATTGTCTTTCAACGTACTTTGGAAGTAACTGTCCTGTGGCAAAACTGCATTCCTTTGCCACTCACACAAGAGCAATCCCACCTTAGACAAACGTTTTAAGAATTATAATTTATGTCCATAACTTTGCATCAGTTGCACCTACATCACACACTGATACGAATAACTGGTGAGTTATGAGCTTTCCAGTGATGTATTACAGGATACCTTATAGATGCAAATGATAACAGTAGTGAGTTGGGGTACAGTGAGCTGGTCAGGCCAGCTGAAACACACTGCTGGACATCAGGGTGCCCCTTGCCTTCTACCCTGGGGCTGTTCTTAATGTCACAACTTCACACTAAGTTAGGCAGGAAAGAGAATTACTAGCTTATTCAAACATGTCTAGGAAAGGAAGAGTGAAATACTGTGGAAGGAGCTTAGAGAGGAAAAGGCAGAGGAAGAGCTTACCCAGCGTTTGGGTCAGGAAGCATGGGGGAAGTATGAAACTCAAGGACTGCATACTACTTATGAAGTAAGGTTAAGCTCTGTTTTGGTTGCTTGGTTTGTATGGATCAGGCTGAAGAAAGTTCTGATTCCATGTAGATTAAACCAAAGTAGACAAGCGCTACTTAAGAGACTTCACTCAACTTGGATGCTAGAGATTGTTCTTATTATATAAAGGAAGACTGTGTAGCTATATAGCAGCATCGCTTTAAAAAATAAAACCTAAATATTTTAAAAGAATCCAGCAACATTTTGTCTTTGCAAGGGATCCTGGGTTCTCCTCCCTGCTCCTGAAAATGATCTTACCAGACAGGCTTAGCAGAACAGTTAGGAAAGAACAGTGTGATCCTTACACAATGAAGCATGCCGTGATTATCGTGTATTGTGAGAATTACATTAGAATGGGGAAGAAGTTGATATAGAAGCAGAGTGGGGATGGGGTAGTATGAGGAAGAAAACCTTTCAGATTAAATATTTGCACAACATTTCAATTGGCTTTTTGCCAAACTATAAATAGGGCTATCTGTGAGGAGAATATTAATATAAAGATAACTGTTCAGCAGATGTGGCATGCAGGTTGTGCAGTGCATTGTGACGTGGGAAACTGATGAAGGACAGGTGCAATGTTAAACTACTCCCAAAACTCCACAAAGACAAGGGACCAATGATATAAAACAGTGCTTTGACATTGAATAAGATGGTGAGTTATTCCAAATGCACTGAGAAGCTTTGTTCAAAGTAAATGAATGATATAAAATCTTATGGTTGTTATAAAACTATGTCTAAAAAACATAGTGAGAAATAGAGACTATTAAGTATAAGTCACTGGAGTTAGTAGTAGCTGCCCAAAGTAATCCATCAGCTGCCTGTTTGTCAGTTCCTACTTGGTCACAGAAAACATCACCATAATTGTAACTCTTAGGGGAGTACACTTGGCAGAGATTGCAAGATCTCAGTGACTCTGGACCCCAGTGTAGGCCCTTTATGCTGGGATAGAGGCAGCCTGAGGGGGCCGTTTGTGCAAAAATTTACAAAGTAGATGCCTACCCTGGATTTATTATGGGGAGGAGCTTAGAGAGAGTTAATATTTCAAGTAATGAAAAAGTAGTATTAAGGTAGTGACAAAAAAGAACTGATAGGAAATTCAAATGAAGGTTGAAATTTCTTTTAACTAATACTCTTATAAAAATACTAGATAAAAATAATGCCTCAGTCCTATCATCAAATTCACTAAATTGTGTTATAATTGTAATGTTATTTTAAAAACCACTTTGAGAACATTGTTTACACGGCCAAGCACTCAAATGCCAGGAAATCCTTATGCACATAATTATGATGCGTTTTATAATTACAGGATTTCATACAGTTTCTCAAAAAATACATTTATAATAGCCTACAATTAATTTTTATAAACTTTAGAAGCATGCAATCTTAAAGTGGGGGGAGAGGATGGTGCAAATGGTGTCAGATCCAGCAAAAAAAATTTGTGTGTGTGTCTGAAGGTCAGATTTTAAGCACTCTTTTGCCAACCACCTGCTCTCAGATGATGAGAAATTGTAGTTTTTCACACCACTTTAAGCACTGGGTACATATCTGGTATATCTTTTACTTACATTAATTTCATTGTTAGAATGATCCATTAACTGTGTTGATTTAGCATAACATTTTCTGAAGTGCCCAAATGACCTAGAACCTTAAGCCCATTTCAAAGAGGATTTAGGCCATAGGTGATCGAACAAGGGGTACTGGGGGTGCAGCTGTCTTGAAGTGGTTTCTATCATATACAGGGTTTACAGTTTGGTTCAATGGCTCTCAGCATCCCCACTATACAAATTGTTCCAGCACCCTTGAGTTAGACCTTTGGGACCTAAGCCTGTGGGACTAAGCTCCTAAGTCACTTAGGTGTTTTTGAATATTTTGCCTTCACAACGAGTACTGCAGAGGGGTAAAGGAAGCCATGAGGCTTTCAGATTCTTTCAGTAACATCAATAGAGACAGTATTTGATTAGCCACTTCACTACCCTCTCTTCACCTCCCTCACCCCTTCACACGCTGAGCCTGAGTCTATTTCTGTGAGGAGGGAAAGGTGGAAGAGAGAATGTGTCAGCATTGATGGAGCATGTTGGCTGAGACACTTGAACAGAAGCGTAGGGTGTGTAGTAGAACAGGTCAGAAAAAAATTGACCAAAAAAAAGTTGCTGTAATTTGCCAATTCATCAAAATGTTCTATGGGACTGTGTCGGTTTAAACAAAACTCCTTCAGAAATGATCCCACCTGCCCAGCTCCATGGCAACCTGCCTGGCAGGCTGATGGGAAGGTGGGCGCCTGGGAGTCCTGGTTTCCAAACTTGTATCTCATTCGCAGCTCAGCTCCCAGTGATTTAGGGCTCCCCCAGGCTCCCAAGGTTTCCATCATCCCTGGTTCCAGTGCTTCTTCCCGGAGCATGGTCTCCCAGCAGGGCTATGTGGAGAACAGTAATTCTGTTCTGCTGAGTATTTTTAAATTTTGTGGTTTTGTTCCAAATCAGAATGAAACCAAATTTTGAAATCTCAAAATCTTCCTTGAAATAAATGCTCTCTGCTCATCTCTTGTCTGGAGGATGGTTTGGGAATAAACTTTAAAAATGTAACTGACAAGATATAAACAAAATTTCAATGGTTTATATGTGTCTGTCATCTGTCTTGTCTATTTAGGACCTGATTCTGCAAACACTTGTGTGTATGAGTGGTCCAATTGATTTAAATAGGAATATTCAGATTTGTAAAGTTACTTGTGTGTGTGTTTTCAGTAAGTGTTTGGGGTCAAAAAAGGTGGCACCATGTCTTCATGTGAATTCATCACATGCAAAGCACCTAGCACAATTGGGTTCCTGATCCTTATTCAGGTCTTTCAGCATTTTCACAATAAAAACACTAAATAATAATATATGATAAGTTCTCTTCTCTCTAAGCTATGTGTTCTAATAGTTTGGGCCTTGATTCATTAAAGCAATTATACATGTGCTTCCAACCCATCGACATCAATGGGACATAAGCCTTAATTGCTTTGATGAGCTGAGGCCTTCGATACATGTCCTATACATTTTTTTTTCCAACCAGCATCACAGTCTTTCACATACATAATTCAGGGGATGAGCCAGTTGATATCTAACTTATCTGAGCAGGCCAGCCTGCCTTTGATGCAACTGAGGATATAGTGTATTATCCACCTCTGTCCTGCTGCTTAGCATACAAGCAGCAGCAACAACAACAAAATGCATATGTGTGAACTGAAAGGTCAGAGGAGGGTAGTTTAATGCAGAAATGCAGGTCACAGATTACCATGGAAGCTGAAGAGCTTTTTCAATTCATTAGGTATGATATAATAAATAGTAATGCAAAAAAACCCGGAGGGAAACAACATAGAACAGTTTCTTTCAGAAGCATTAGAATAGCAAGCATGCTGTAAACTGTTTTATTTTAATATGTTCATTTGCTCAGCCTAGTTATTTGAAAGTACTGAATACTGAAACAGTGATTTAGTTTTAGATAAAGTATAAAATTTAATTTCAAAATAAAAAGAAAACCTCTTGATCTGAACATGAAATAATTGCCTCCCTGATTTCCATCAGGGATATTGTAATTACTTACCGACTTTCCTGTAGAATAGGCTCATGTTAAGAGACTATAGAAGTCCAACTGTTTTAACTTTTTTTTTATTTTTTTAACTCTTTTTAGCATAACACCATCAATACTGAGTGTGCTTTGCCATAAGGAAATCCTGTAGGTTAAAGCCAAAAGCTAGTGCTTAGATGCTACTGTGATGAAGGCCATATAATTACCTGGACAGATAGATAGGGGTTATGTTAATTATTTTATCATTTACATGATTAATTGGTGAATGTAATTAGGTTAACAAAGCTGCAAAACAAGCTTATGATTTTGCTGTATTAGGAGATCCACAAAAATTCCATGCAAACACTGCTGCTTGAAATCCAGTGCAGGCAGTGCACTGATGGTGGGTAGGAACTTTCCTGAATATACAGTACATGCTGAATTTATCCTAGGGAAATAAAATCGAATTTAACAATTCAGTAATTCTCAAGGATAAGAAAACAAATATCTTTCATACCCCATACTTCCCAGCTTGTCAATTTCCACAACAACTTTCCATTCACTCTGAATTACATTTTCCCTATTGCAGTGTACAAAGAAATAAGACATCTTATTTCCAAGGTCAGAATGATTCCACCTATGGAAATCAAACAAAACAGCATTATTCAACAGACATAATAAATTGGACACTGTTTATCATGTCTCACCATCTGTATGTCTGAAAAATGCAAAATTCAGTTGCATATGTCATGCTGTATTTATAATTGTGTATTTTGGAAACCTAGGAGCCACCCTATATAATATAGTTACTGCATGTTCCTATGGTTCAGCACCATTACTGCTGGCTTACGTTGGGTAGCTTTTAGAAGAATATGTGGCGCATACATAAATTCATAGGAATAAGAAAGGAGATAGTTTAACTTATTCTGAATCCCTCATGGTCCTTGGAACTAGAGGTTCACACCCCAGTAGGGTTGATTCACCCTTCATTTTTCTGAGGTTGGAAAACTGAGTTTCATGCAGTTTATTGTATATATATTTCAGAGAGGACCTTAAAATTGAGGTTCTCTCTGCTTTCAGGGACATTAAAAATTGTTGCCTGATCTATCAGTTAGGTATTAGTTAAAGTTAAAGTTTCCAATTAACATGGTATGGTTTGGCAGGGTTCAGCTGCCTTGAGATTAGGTTGGAAGTGAGGAACTGGTGTATGCAGAAGAGACGCTCCCACTTAAAGAAGACCTTCTGAATTTGTAATAGTTTTAAACACAACCAGCGATATCACAAATTACAATGTAGCCAAGTAGACAGAGAGACTAGAGGAATCAGAATTTACTTATGCCATCCTTTGCAGGGAGTCCTATACTAGATAAGATGACCTAGGAGTGGTCCTTGCCTGACAGTTTCCGGGAAATCTCTTGGGAGTGCATGGATGAAGTGTGACCTTTTTAGCAGAGGTTATGCCTATTAGCAGATTCAGTAGCAGTTTCAGCCCCTTTCCTTATTTTCTCATTCTATTAATGTTGGTGTGTTCTGCTCCAATAGGTGGCAAGGACTTTTACTTCAAGCTTATTAGCATGTATGTCAATTGTTACCATGGGATTCTCACGGTCAAACATCTGCTGATATTCCTAACTTTAAATATCTAAAGATGGTGTAAACTGACATCTTGTAATTATCTGTCAGCAGTTTAGCAACAGTTGCTTATAACAGCACTCTGTCTTGTTACACCTTGTCATATAAGGTCACTTACTGGGTAGCTGCTTATGTCAAGTCTTTAGGCTGTAGGTTATGGTTGATTTGGCTAAGCCTGGGGTCGGCAACGTTCGGCACGCTGCTCGCCATGGTAAGCACCCTAGTGGGCCGGGCCAGTTTATTTACCTGCTGTTGCGGCAGGTTCAGCCGATCGCGGCCCCCACTCGCCACGGTTCACCGTCCCGGGCCAATGGGGGCGGCGGGAAGCGGCGCGGACCGAGGGATGTGTGGGCCGCAGCTTCCCGCCACCCCCATTGGCCCGGGACAGCGAACCGCAGCCGGTGGGGGGCCACGATCGGCCGAACTTACCACGTCAGCAGGTAAATAAACTGGCCCGGCCCACTAGGGTGCTTACCCTGGCGAGCTGCGTGCTGAACATTGCCGACCCTGGGCTAAGCTATTATCTTACAGGCTTGAGACCTCTAGGCTTTTGCATTATTACCTTAATCAAGACCTGTACCCCATTTAGCATAACAACTAAGTACAAAATCCACACCATGTCTCAGTAAAAGTAAGAGTTTGTCCTGGTGTTCTTGCCCCAAAATTCCCCTTCTTCCTCGTTACACACGTTGATTCCTGTTGCCGCCATGTCCATCCCTGGGTGATTTTTGTCAGTATAAAGGACCCAGTCTTGCTTAGGGTATTTTGAGATGAAAAGCTATGTAAATTAAGATAATTGTTTACCAATTTACAACTGTTTATAAAAGTTTCAGTTCCTCATGTCTTTATTTGTAAGTCCTTTACCTCATCTCAGTGATACATGATAGAAACATTGGGTTTGGGGAATGTGAGTAGAGTCGAATAAGGATCCAGTCCTAGGGTGCAGTGTTGCTTTCTTCAGAAGATGCATTTTTATGTGATCATGTACAGGAGCTGACTGCCAGATAAATTTGTTGTATTAAGTAATATCTAAATCTATAAACAATAAAATCCATAATCTGGCTGAAGCCTTTACTTCACTCATGAAAAGGAACACATCTCTGCTATCTGAAAACAATTGTGTGGCGCAGAAAATAATGCTGTTACTTTATCTTAATGCAGGTAACTGTAACCAAAAGAATTACAAGTGTCACCTTTGCTAGAATGTTGAAGGAGTAGGATAAGGCATTCCCAAGTGGTTATTCTATGTTGCCCAGTTTACAAAGAGCTGATGGTGTTACTATAGTAAATTCTGTACTTTTGTTAATCCATTCATATTACTGCAGTGAGCTCACATTAAACAAAGCTATCTCTTCCATGTTAGATAGTATGTTTTACTCAAGAGGCAATGAAGTTTTGTTCAGCTCTACAGTCTTCCAACGTACTTGTGTGCATTTGACATAATTAATTATATATTTCTTTAAACAGGCTTTTACAACCTGCAGAATTCTTAAGGAAATACATTTAATACAACTGGCTGAATACAGTTAGTTACAGTTACAGGAAAAGTGTAGATAAATGTTTTTTTAAATTTCCATAGGGCTGTCTGGTTACTCCATGTTTGACCTCTTTTCATTTTCTGTTTACAAATGTTCACATGAATATTTTGCACAGAATGTTTGGGTAGTGGCTATTCCTCACATGAGTGCTTGTATTCACATGCAAACAAGGTTATTTGAGTGCAAACAAAAATATTTGTTATTTATTATTTTCTATTTATTTTCTCATCATTTATTTTCCTTTTTCTCTTGTATAGTAGGGACTATTCCACTTAAAAGGAGACAACTGGCATCTTTGTTTGTAAATTGTTTTAAATGTGTTATACTTTTTGCCAAAGAGAAAAAGGCTGGGCCGTCTCAGCAGAGTTTAAACATTCTCACATTGAACCTTCAGGGCTTAAATTAATTTTTAACATATCCATAAAAATCCTGGATTTATTTGAAAGCTGAGTAATTGAAAGCACACATAGCTCTAGGCTATACATTATATAGGTTTATAGATGATAAAACAAAGAGGGGGTTACCAGATCACAATCTACTTGCTATCTGTGAAAATGAGTTCTAGAAAATTAGTCAGGCAGGGGCAAGCAATTAACCTGCCTGTTTGAAAAGGTGAACAAGGTTATTCTCATTTTAGCTCCGTGAAGTCTTTTGTCCCGTTGTACACAATTAATTTGAACACATGCATTGTCCTTCAAGCTTCCCCCTTACAAAGAGCAATAAAGAACAATTTGCATTTGCATTTTACATTTACACTGCCAGAAGTAATACTAGCAAGAAAATCTGCTAAGGTACAGCATTCAAGCAAAGAGTGCAGGGTGCTAAATCTATGAAATCTTGTAAAAAATCTCAGATCATCCTGAATGCTTCCATTTAAATCAGAAACTTCCCAGGTCACCTTGTCCTTAACTCATTCTATTGTGCCTAGGTGTGACAGAACATTATTACAGTTGTATTATATTTTGTGATTCAGCACTATTTCTACTGCAGTAGCATCTAGAGGCTGCAATCAGGATCAGGTCCCCATCATGATAGGTGCGGTAGAAAAACACACAAGATACGGTCCTCATCACAATCCATGACCCCACTCCTGCAAGCATGTATGCATGTTTTTACATTGATTTCACTGGACTAATCATGTTTAAAGTTAAACAAGAGAGCTTGCAGGATGAGGGCTCAAGATATGACAGAGCATGTAAAAGGTTACACAGTATTTGAAGGCAAGGGTTTGAGTCTGATCTCACCTATAGCACTTTTACACCAGTTTATTCCACAAGCTTCAGTTGAGTTACTTCAAACTTGCACCAGAAAAATAATATGGATACTTATTTTGCTATGCAACAGGATTCAATCTCTGTTAATCACATTTTACCAAATAATTATTACTGTTTCCAAAAATTATTCTTATGTAATTAACAGAAGGAAATTTAACTGGTCAACAAAGCAGAGAAGCCATTTTATGCACTAAAATAAGTAAGTATGTAAAGGCTTGTCCATGCTTCAGTGTAAATCTACTTTGTACTATCCTGCTGTGTGCTAAAAATTCCTTAGTGTGCTATAATCTACTCCTATTTCAAAGTGGTGTAGATCAAAGTGCCCTATGGAACTTTTAGTGCATAGAAACAAGGTCCACATGGACAGTTAGTACGTGGCAGGCTACAGCAAGGTAGATTTACATCCTAGCTTGCCTCAGACTAAGTGTTTGTATAGACAAATCCTCCATTTGGCTATTGATGGTAATGGAAGAATAAGGAAGAAGAAAATTTCTTAGAGAACTATATTACAAAGTACAGCGGGCCATTCTATTGATAGCGCTTAAATTACAACAGTTTAGAATACACTTCCTCCCATGCTCCCCGCAAAAATAGTCGGGGTCCATATTCTCCCCAATACTGCATCTCTTTTGAATAGCTCCAGCAGCACAAAGAGTCTATAAATGGGTTGGATAGCCACAGCTGGGAATTCCTTTGATGTGATGGAGTCCCCAGCTGATATAGAGCCAGAGGAGCCAGCTCATACACAACCCCCGTTGCACCCTAGTTATCCTCAGCTGGTGGACTGCATAGCCAGTCTGCATAAATAAGAACAGCGACAAGGATGCTTTAAACTAGGCCACAGTTATTGTAGAAACAGCTTCTGGATCATGGAACTGGAATCAACTTCTTTGTAGCCCCTCGCTGTGTGCAATGGAGAATGGAAGAAGCAGAGAATATAGCCTGATGTCGGCAGTTTGGTTGGGCCCCATTCTATGGAAGATTCTGCTGGAATCCACAGCAAAAACGGTGGGAGTTTAGGGGCAATAGAAGGTTTTGGAGCAAAGGGGAGAGAACAGGCCACCACGAGTTCAGAATTACTGCCACAACAAACCTTAAAAGGCAGTCAAAAGCTAATGGTTAGCGTCTGACTCTTCTGAAATCACTGGTTGCTATCAGTAGGGGATTCTACAACCTGGCTAGTAATCCTGTTTTCACATCTACAGAATCACCCAGTCCTATAATCATCTATAGTGGGGGCCTGGTCCTGACTGAGCTTTTAAATATTACCACAATAGAAATAATTTTTAAAATTAGACATGAGTTTACAATGTAAAGTGGCTGTAAATATATATATATAAAAAACAAACTTTGGAATGCATATGCAAAATGACTCTGCCCCAGTGAGGAAGGTGTTAGCCTTAGATGTATGTAGCTGTGGTGCAAATGCAAATACAGTTCTGGATACTCATTCCCAGAAAGACTGAGTAAAAACTGCAGGCAGTTGAGAGAAGAGCAACAGAAGGTATAAAGCGTAAGAGAGATTAACCTGAGAGGAAGAAGGATGATCTGGTATTTAAGGCCCTGGACTGTGATTTGGCAGAACTCTGTCCAGTTCCCAGCTCTGCCATAGACTTCAGTCCTGTGCAACCTTGGACAGTTGCTTGAGCTACCTTGTGCCTCAGTTTCCCATGTGTAATATAAAGAGCACACAATTGTGAGCATAAAATCCATTCATGACTGTGAGGTGCTCAGATTCTACACAGGTGAGGACCATAAGATTACCTGATGGACAGGTTAAAAGAACTAATGTATAGCTTGAGTCAGTGACTAAGGAGATAAGAGAAGAAACAGATAAAAGTCTAATGCTTCAAAGGTATAGATAGTAGACATGGAATAAAATTCTGTAGTGTTTTGCATGAAGTGAGGAAGAGGTAATGGGGTGAAACTAAGAAAAGAAAAATCAAGCTGACTATCAAGAAAATTTATTTGGCTGTGGAAAATGTACAGTAAAAGATATTATGCTGTGGAAATGGTGGAAGCTCCATTATTTGGGAGTCTGAAAACTAAACTGTACAAAATATCAGAAAAGCAGTGAAGGGAATAGTGGTGCAATAGGTTTTCTAATAGATCTCTAACTTGTATGTTTCTGTTTTTCCTCATTTTTTCTTCCCTTAGAAAGGCCAGTCTTTTAAAAAGGAATAAAATGGGTATTTGGCATTGTATAATATTTCAATGGACTTATGAGGATTTAGCCAAGTGCTTAATTATTGTTTGATAGGGTGAATAGGACCAGATAGCAAGTGTAAAAAATTGGGACAGAGGGTGGGTGCGGGGCGGTGGTAATAGGTTCCTATATAAGAGACAGCCCGGATTATCAGGACTGATAGTCCTATAAAATCGGGACATCTGGTCACCCTAACAGGCTGTGTTTCTTTCTTTAAATCTAACTCCATTGCTCTTCTGTGAAGGTAGGTAGGTAGGGGGGGGTGTGTGTGTGTACGCGCGCATCTTCCATCCTTGCTCCATTTTTGAAATTCCTCCCTCTTGGTCACCCAAACTCTCCTCAGCAATACACAATTCAATGTGGTTTTGGATGTGGGCTAGAATCTGAAGGATGTAATACAAATTTTTCACAGGATACTTTAAACAAGAGTTGCCTTTTGAGCTCCATTACTTCAAGTAGAGATAAATCCAACCATAATCGTGATTTCACATTTGTACATCTAAAAATTAACTGTGGAAGCTTTCCCATTATGCTGTCTGAGAGAATAGTAGGGATGTATGTTTACCAAGGCTCTGCTGAATTATGAATTAGTTGTTTTTTTTAAATGTAATTTGGATTTAATAAACAATAACTAATATGAATTTTTGGAAATTAAGAAAAGATTTTACCTATTAATTTATTCTTTCCTTTAGATGGGGTCATGAATATAGAGTAAGAGTATATTTGTAATCACAGTAAGACATCCTAAGATGTATGTGGTGTGCATATTGCTAGCACAGTAGATTGCCACTTGTCAGGCAGTTGTGCCTTGTCCTAACAATACATAAGGGTATTGTAAGATCTCAGACTGACACAATCTCTATTAAGGATTATTGCTAAATTAGAATATCTAATGTGTTTGTTTTTTTCTTTAACTCATTGTTGCCTTTTACTAGGAAGCCATAGAAGGTCCCCTCCACAAACATAGAGCAACTTTGTTCTATTCTCATTATTTATTGTTTGTCTAGCAGTAGTGTGTCATGCCCCTATTGTGCTGGATGCTGTACAAACAAGCAAGACAGTCTCTACCCCTAAGAGCTCATAGTCAGGTTTGACGCAGCCTGGGAACATACAAATGGGAAAGAATGGTGAGAGAAGAGGTAACAGTGGAATAAGCACATTTTACATATTAGGTGTTAATCTCAGTTTGCCTCGTTCATAGTCAATAAGAACTTAAGTGGTTGCAGATTCCATGCCCGCAGTAGGTAGTAAAGCTGGGCTGTGCATCAGCTTTGCATACATCTCTGTAGCAGAGGTTTGCATATAAGCTGGAGAGGAGAGCAGAGTAGAGACGCAGTGATGTGACCAGTGAGTCTGTGGTCACGCAGACCCAATGGCTCTCAAAACCACTGTGCATAAAGCCACAGTCTCTGCTAGAGGCAACAGAGCGGTCTAGAGATGGCTTTTTCATAAGCTGAGGCTGCATTCCCTCAAACCCAACATAGTTCCAACAGACCAAGAGCATATACAAAAATTGTGTGTTGGGTGGGAGGCAAGATTCAATCCACTAACATTTAAGAGTATACTCATCTTGGCAAACTTTTCTAATTTAGAGCACAATATTTCCTTAAACTGAAATCATACGATTTATTTTTTATTATGAAAACCTGAGTTTACTTAATCACGTTTGACATTTGTTTTCTCTGGATAATATTTCAAAATGTGCTAATTGCTCCTAGTAATTTCTATAATCTATAAATATTAATGTTTATGCAGTGTTAATAGCAGCTGATAAAACAAAATGCAGAAGAACAAGCAATTCAATTAATCAATTTAAATTGATTTCATGACTGCATAGATAATTACCAAATTGTCAAAACACCAATAATGGTTCCTGTTGAAATATAGAGTAGAGTAGATTGAATATTTTGTGTAATATAAATAAGATCTTCATGTGGTTTCTTTGATGAAATAGTTTAAGGCCATTTTATTTGAATTCTCGGAGATGATAAAAGTAAAGAGACATTTCAATTAAAGGGCCAAGATGAATGGTAGACCCCAAATATATCTTTTTACTGAACTTTCTTTATAAATCACATGCAGATATTCATATACTTTTGTTTTTTTTCTTAAAACAAATGCTTATTTGTTTATATGATAAACATTAAAAAGCAATGCCTGCATCCAAGTATTTTTGAGCAGTCCTATAACCATAGAAATGTAGGGCTGGAAGGGACCTTAAAAAGTTATCTAGTCCAGCCTCAGGTAAACCTAGACTATCCCTGACAGGTGTTTGTCTAATTTGGTGTTAAAAGCCTTCAATGATAGGGATTCCACAACTTCCCTTGGAAGTCTATTCCAGAATTTAACTACCATTATAGTTAGAAAGGTTTTCTTAATATCTAACCTATATCTCCCTTGCTGAAAATTAAGCCCATTACTTCTTGCCCTGTCTCCATGGGCATGGAGAACAATTGATCACAGTCCTCTTTATAGCAGCCCTTAATATATTTGAAAACTGTTATCAGGTCCCCCACTCAGTCTTTCTTTTTCATCAAGATTAAACATGCCCAATGTTTTCAGCCTTTCCTTATAGCTCAGATTTCCTAAATCATTTTTGTTGCTCTCCCCAAACTCTCTCCAATTTGTCCACATCTCTCCTAAAGTGTGGCACCCAGAACTTGACACAGTACTCTAGCTGAGGCCTTACCAGTAACAAGTAGAGTGGATAAATTTCCTCCTGTGTCTTGCATACAACCTTCCTGATAGTACACCCCAGAATGATATTAGCCTTTTTTGCAACTGCATCACATTGTGGACTCATTCAATTTGTGATCCTTTATAATTCTCAGATCCTTTTGAGCAGTACTACCACCCAGCCAGTTATTTCCCATTTTGTAGTTAAGCATTTGATTTTTTTCTTTCCTAAGTGTAATATTTTCTGTTTATCTATATTAAATTTCATCCTCTTGATTTCAGAGCAGTTCTCTAATTTGTCCAGCTTCTGAATACTAATCCTGTCCTTGCAACTCCTCCAATGTTGGTGTCACCTGTAAATTTGATAAGCATACTCTCCACTCCGTTATCCAAGTAATTAATGAGAATATGGAATAATAGCAAATGTAAGACTTACCACCTCCCAGTTTGAAAGCAAACCATTGAGTATGGTCCTTAAACCAGTTTTGCACCCACTTTATAGTAATTTAATCTAGACTACATGAAAATGTCATGTGGGACTGTGTTAAAATAGGGTTACCATACGTCCGTTTTTTCCCGGACATGTCCGGCTTTTCGGCAATCAAACCCCCGTCCGGGGGAAATTGCCAAAAAGCCGAACATGTCCGGGAAAAATACCGGCCGGGCACTTCCTCTCCCGTGACTGCTCTGCTCCTCCCCTGACTCAGACTTTGGCTCTGTTTAAGAGCCAAGCTGCCTGAGCCAGTGCTACCGGCTTTGGGCAGCCCCCGTGCCTCCGGACCATGCACCGCCGGAGCAGAGCAGCTGGAGCCGGGGAGGAGAAGTGCCCAGCCGGCGGCTGGGGTCCAGAGTCAAGGGGGCTGCCCAAAGCTGGTAGCGCTGGCTCGGGCAGCTTGGCTCTTAAACAGACCTGAAGTCTGAGTCCGGGGAGGAGCAGAGCAGCTGGAGCCGGGGAGGAGAAGTGCCCGGCTGGGGGGGCAGGGTCCAGAGGCATAGGGGCTGCCCGGAGGCATAGGGGCTGCCCGAAGCCCGAGTGCTACCGGCTTCATGGTTTGCTGGGCAGCCTCCAGACCCTGCGCCCCCGGCTGGGTGCTTCCTCTCCCGGGCTCCAGCTGCGCTGGGGAAGCGCCAGCCGGGGGCGCAGAGTCTGGAGGCTGCCCGGCAAACCGTAAAGCCGATAGCGCTCGGGCAGCCCTTTTCGCATGGCTGGGAGGGAGGAGGGGGAGTTAGGGCAGGGACTTTGGGGAAGGGGTGGAGAAAGGGCGGAGTTGGGGCGGGGCCGGGGTTGGGAAAGGGGCGGGGCTAGGGCCCATGGAGTGTCTTCTTTTTTTATTTTTTGAATATGGTAACCCTAGTTAAAAGCCTTACTAAAATGAAGATAGATCACATCAATTGCATTCCCTCCCTCCACTGGGCCAGTAACCTTGGCAAAGAGGGAAATTAGGTTTGTTTGGCATGATTTGTTCTTGAGAAATCCATACTGACTATTCTTTATAACCCTATTATCCTCTGGGTGCTTACAAATTGATAAATAATTTGTTCCAGTATCTTTCCAGGTATCAAAGTTAGGCAGACTGGTCTGTAATTCCCCGGGTTCTGTTTGTTCCCCTTTTTAAAGATAGGTACTATATTTGCTCTTCTCTAGTCCTCTGGAATCTCCTGAACTCCATGAGTTCTCAAAGATAATTGCTATCAGTTTTGAGACTGCTTCAGTTAGTCCCTTAAGTACTCTAGGATTTATTTTATCAGGTCCTCCAACCTGATCTAATTTTATCTATAAATATTCTTTAACCTGTTTTTTCCCTGTTTTGGCTTGTGTTCCTCCCCCCTTGTTAATATTAGTTGTGATGATTATCTAGTCACAATTAATCTTTTTAGAGAAGACTGAAGCAAAGTAGCATTAAACACCTCAGCTTTTGTGATGTCATCAGTTATCAGCTCTCCTTCCTCACGAAGTAGTACTACACTTTTCTTCATCTTTCTCTTGCTCCTGATGTATTTAAAGAACCTCTTCTTATTGCCTTTTATGTCCCTCTCCAGGTGTAACTCATACTGTGCTTTATCCTTTCTGAGTTTGCCCCTATGTGCTTGTACTTGTAATATAACCATGTGTATACACATTTAAATAATGAGTCAATTTCTTTTTCAAGCTTCCAAGTGGTTACATTATAATCTAAAGGATATCTGAACATTATTGAAAACATCTCAGCAAAGTCTTTTTAAGAACAAAGAACATTGTATTTAATTTATCAGCTGGACATTGTATAGTATGCAGATCTTCCTTCTTGCAGATCAATATAATTTATAGTTAGGATCCCACAGAACTTCCCTGGTGACCACAGGGGAGTAATCTTGTGCCTATTGATCACCTTCACATTTTATTCTCTCCTGTAAGGTGATTTTTTTTTAGTGCCTTTCTAACAGTTAAGATGTAACTATGAACATCTGGTCCCACTGATTTTTAAATCTCTTTCCCTTGTTTTTACTGTGGTATCATTGATGTTCCAGGCATTCTGTTTAAAACTTGACTTTTATTGCTCACTTAGCAGAAATGAGACAAACCTGAATGCAATTTGGCTACCTGAGAACAAAAGGAGTCTGCCAGCTGCCTAAGGATAGAATGGGCATGGTGATGATACCCACACAATTTTATACTTGTAATGGGGGTCAGGTGGGGAACAACTTGCAGATAGACTTTTGGGGTGCAGAGGGAGTGGAAGGAAGCTTTCAGGTTTACAGCGTTATTGCTAAGTACAGATGTTCTCTTTTAAATATTCTGGTGTCTAGATGTTGTCCCTGGATTAATTATTAAGTAACAGAATTCCGAGTGCTTTTCTGTGAGCCATGTCCTCTCATAGTTGAGTTAATGAAGTTGTAATGTGCAGGTGCTTTTCTAGTATACCGCATGCAGATATCCCCATTGTGATTCCAGTTAATAGTATGTGTTACAAATCATAGAGAAAAGAACTCTATGCACAAACTAGCACAACTAACCCTTTCCATATTGCCTTAGAGATGCCCCAAATGCTGTGAATTAGTAGACAGCTGGAAGAGCATTTTGGGTATTTAAAAGTAAATTGGCATGCAGAGCATCCAGCTACTTCTTCAGAGTAGCTCCTAAGATTCAGTAGCATTATGCATTCTGAAAAGCAGTTAGACCTGTTAAAATAGTGCCTTCAGATCTCAAATACTTCACAAAACATGAATGAATTGAGCCTTTCAATCAGACAGGTGAGTTTTATGCTCCCCATGTTACAGACGAACGGTGTCATAGAAAGATTAAGGCCCACATTCTCCAATATGACCTTCTACTTTGGGTGCTCAGTTTTACATACCTTTACAGACCTGATTTTTCAGAGATGCTGAGCTCCTCCGCCTCCCAGTGGCTTCAAATGACTGTTGATGCTCAATATCTGAAAATCAGGCTCTGGGGCCTACATTTTCAAACTTGGATGCCTAAAGAAAGGCACGTAATTTCATACTTAGTCCATTTTTATGTAGGTGCTAGATTTTCTGAGGAATCTGGAAACAAAATGCTCATGATCTCCTAAAATCATGGTCTTTGATGTAGGTGCTCAAGTATCAATTTAGGTGCCCACATCTGGTTCAGAAAAGGACACCAAGCCTATAGCTGCTGGAAAACTGCAGGTCGTTGCCGAAGGTTCCACAGGAAGTCTGTAGCAGAGCCATAATTAGCACTGAGGTCTTCTGATTCCTGGGCTCTGTGTTTAATGAAAATCATCCCTTTTCTCAGCTTGACCTGCACTCTGATCTACTTTTATTTCTAAACATCAGGAGCGGCGCCAGGGTTTCCGTGCTCCCGGTTGTTGTCAGCAATTCTGCGGTGGGGGGGTCCTTCCATGCTCCCGGTCTTCGGGGCACTTCGGCGGCGGAGTGAGTGAAGGACCTGCCGCAGAATTGCCACCAAAGACCCAGAGCGCAGAAGGATCCCCCGCCGCTGAATTGCTGCCAAGGGCGCCAACATGCCGTCCCCCCAAATCCTGGTGCCCTAGGCGACTGCCTAGGTCACCTAAATGGAAGCACCGGCCCTCCTAAACATATATATATATATATAAAATTTATTTATTGGAAATCTGTCTTTCTCATGGATTGTAATAAATTATTTAAACCCAATGGATTCTACAAAGTGTGGTAGCAAAGCTTTCCTTCAGTAATGAATGTTGTCAACAATAAACTTTTGTGCACACCTACAAAAAGCCGTCATGTAGCACTTGACTCTGGGCAGGAATAGACCAGGAGGTGCAAATTAAAACAACCCAATCTCTATTTTTAAATAATGATCTGTTATATCACAAGTAGTCTGGTTATCAGGGGATGTGACCTAATGCAGTGTTTGAAAGAGTCCCTGGCAAAATTGTAAAAAGTAAAGGAAGATTACTTTAACATCCATGTCTTCCACTGTCCCTCTGCATTCCTCTGACAGCTTCCCCCTCCCCTGGTATATACCATGCTCCAAAGAGTTAGAACCCATATTAGATAAATTCTTCTCTCAGGTACACACATTTCACTGTCCGAGCTTTCAGTGGGATTTGGGAGATTGCATCCCTCATCCAGGACAGAGTTAGGATCAAAACTCCTATTTTCAAATAATCGTATAAAATATGGTTACTTGTTATGAGTATTTCCTGTAAAAATACTCATCTCTAGGGCAAAACGCCAACTCCTCCTTGCAAGGCCCAAAAAGTAGCATTTTGAGGGGGTGGCAGAAACCCACAGAGTGGGATATTACACTTGTCCTTCATACTCCTGAGCCCAACTCTGTGTTGACTCTGCATAGGAATGCTGAACGAACGTGGTAGGGTTGGACTGTGGCCATTCTGTCACTGAATAGTACATAGGTCATGGTCCGAAACTGGATATTGGAGTAAGGGGAAAGAGAGATATTGGGCTGCTTCTATTCTCTGTGAGCTGTAATTGCATCCTGAGTGCCTGATGCCACAGTTTTGGATTGGTGGGAAAGACTCTGATCACTTCAACATCAGCCCCTCTGCCCATCCTCCCACCCCATAGTTCCTATGGGCGTTGCTCATAAGATGAGGATTTTGCTTCTTTGAATGCAATGATATTTAAATAGTGTAATTCTATAAATGCCTGATACTGAACCCAAGTGAATCTTTTGCAAAGAGATACTTTTTTAAATAATGCAGCAGGCAGTGTTATATGAGCTAGCGCTGTGTTCAGCCTCTGGCTGTCACTGGAAATATGTTACATATTGGCTCCTATCATGTAGGAGGTTTGCAATTAGTTTAGTCATTTTGTGTGTTTATTTTCAATTCAAACTGTGCAGCAGATAAAAAAAAATTGTGACTGGAAGCAACTTATGTTTTTGTACATGAGAAAATTAAAGACAATTTGGTTTTCTGTTATCTCAGTTTATTTTTAGAATGTAATTGACTGCATAGGAGCCAGTGAGAGTTGTATACATATTGGTTTATCACCATTCAGAGGTGATTAATAAGTGTGGCTATAGTTAACTGTTAAATTTGGTGTCTAGAATATATTGTGATTTTTTTTTAAAAGCGTGTTGATATTCAAAAACTCAACACTCTTTTATAACTTCCCTTAGGTTTTTGTTTGTTTTTAGGGTCCAACCGTCCAACACTTTTTTACAAAGTATGATATGTTACTATTCCACGAATTCAGATGAACTGCTTCCAAAACAAAATCAGCGTAACGATGGAAGGACGAAGTTCCAACTTCAGCTCTACATTGGTGTAAGAGAGAGTAGATTAATACCACTAACTTCAGTGCAGTTACTTCGTATTCACAACAGTGTAATGGGAAGAAAAATATGGCCCCATGTGCAGGTTTTTTTTTATTCTGCAATGAAGAATCATGAACTTACCACTTGCATTTTCTTAGCAATTTACTTGTATTTTATTAGAATACAGATTCCCCCTTCCCCCCGAGTAAGAGCATTCAAACCAACCTGTAGACAGTTCTATACCTATCCGCTCTCAGCATAGCTTTCTCTTTGTGTAAATTAGAAATCATTTCCAGCTTGAACTCTACTTTAGAGCTGCTCGAAAAAAGGAGAAAACAGGTGAAAAATATCACGAACTTGTCCTCTTTTGATTAAAATTTCAATTTTTGTAAGAATGTTGTTTAATTGGTATTACTAAGTGATTAGAACATCAGACATATGAAACAAACTTAGTTAATTAGTCCTATTGTTGGTTTAAAATAATATATGAAGAATATAATTTTATTGCTCTTCTTTCCACATAATGGCTTTTTTTTATGTGAAGACTGTCAAACCTAAAAGCTACTTGTATTTTCGGTATTTTTTTCCTAAAACAATTCTGTGCTAAGTTTGAGTGTATTGTATATTTCATTTTCTTCTAAATACCTACAACAACTCACTTGCAAAAAAACAATTGAGTTATACATAATGGCATTGAGACCACGTACAGCAAAGGTCATTAGACCTCTCTCCGTTCCTCCAAATGTCTTTGCTACTCTTTTGGTGTTGCAGCTCCAGAAGTCAACATCTTGGAAAGGCTGCACACCCTCATAGTATATATTTGAATGCTTTAAATTTCTTCTCCTTTAAAACGATCTACATTAGAACTGTGCCAAACTTTTGTAATGAGAGCTGAAAATTGGTGAAACTCCCCATGTTATTCTGCAGTATGAGTTTGGCAGACACTTCATTAATAATCAGCTCCATGGGTCACTTGGAAACTGCTCCAGAGATCACAGTTTGCTTGACATGAACACAAGGGATTACACAGTTCCCATTTTTATCTGCTTGTTTATAGAAGTAATCTAAAAAAGAGCAATATCTGTATGTCACACATAAAAGTTCAGCTGTTTTTGAGGTGCCCCTGTTACAATAAAAATATGGTGCGTGGAGAGGAAAGAAGATAGCGGAGAGGGCTGTTTGTTTTTTATCAATAGGAAAATATATATTATTTTTCAGCTTCACATAACTGAAAAATAGAATAGATTTTTCTTCACAAGCTGTACTTCCCTCCCATCACCAAATTAAGGCCATGACTGGAACATTTCAGATCCCCAAAGGAATTAAGTGTGTGTGTGTGTGTGTGTGTGTGTGTGTAAACATGGAGGTATAATTGAAACTTTTTTGCAGCCCTTCCTTAAAACTTTTGTTGCCCAGAGATTGCTATAATTAGAGCATCAGACTTGTGAAGCTGCATTTAAGGTTGATATAACTTTTCTATTGGAAACTGTTGGTTTCTCTCACAGTGTCACTTTTGTGGATGAAATCTCTCATGCACTGTTTTGTAAGAGATTTTATTATTTTTAATTAAAAGAAAATCATTTAATATCCATGTTCTTCAAGCTTGGAAAATATATTTTTACATATTCTTGAGAATGTTTCAGGTGGTCTTTTAGCACATAGATACACAAACTGGCTTTATTGTAAGAAAAGAACTGACATATTTGAATACATTCTTTACTTGAAAACCCTGCACATCACAGTATCTTTACTGGGTGTTTTCCCGTGTACCAAAGTGCAGTTATCCACTTGTTCATAGATGTAGATATCCCCAGTCATCACTAACTCTAAAAGACTTTTCACTGGGGTCAGATGTAGTATGGATCTCTCTCTCTCTCTCTCTCTCAAATCTAAAGATCTTAGTTGGTAACATTTAGCAAAATATCTCTGTGCTTGTACCACTTATTCAGCATGAACACTGTTCAACATCATTTTCTGCTACATTCTGAATGTGTCACCTACACGTTAATTTGCAATGTATTTGTAGCACCAACTAAAATAATGATATTGCAAGTATACAATTGTTGCGTGGAATGAATAAATTATTGGAATCAGGATCAATTGCAATTGAAAGCCCAGCAGTTAGATTTGAAAAATATGTGCTTTCTGGTCTGAATATTCCTAATCTTGTCTAATTCCTGAAGCACAGTAGGTTTGGGTGTAATGAATGCTCATGTTAGTCAACTCTGTGCTTAGTGTTCTAGATTTGTGGTGAATCTTAATTATGGACCAGATTCTACCACCCTCCTTCACCTTCACTAATCTTATTCCTTTCAGGAGTATTTAATATATATAATATGTGCATACAGTAAGGTATAGGAAAGGTTTGATATCTTTTTATGTCTTGTTGATGTTATTTATGATTTGTTGATGCTTTTTCCTTTTATCTCATTCCCTGAAGTGTCAATGAACACAGCAGCAACAGCAGCAACAAAATCTGTTCTCTACAGCTATACTGCTATGAGCTGTGATCTTGTCAGATCTCATAAGCTAAGCAAGGCGGGCCTGGTCAGTACATGAAGATTGCCAAGGGAAAAAATAAGTCTGCAGAACAGAGAGTTTGTGCTAAGACTGCATTTATTTTATCTGTAAAAGCTATTCCTGGAGTTTTGGCTTCACTTTACCTACCATATTTTTTTTTCAGATATGTTTCTTTAAAAATACAAATCAAAGGAAGTTGTGTTCATCTTCTATGCCTCTGCATCTTTAGGACTCATCTTTAGAGCTCAGAAAAATCAAGGAATTCTGAGACTATGCCAAAAGAGTAACTTCAACATTAGCTCATTTCCCTAGGTCTTATGCTTTACCATAGAGCCTTACTTTACATAACCATGTAAAGCAATGTGGTACATGGTACCATGATATACAGAAGTGGCCAAGCAATACAAAGGAATTTTTTACTTTTTCCTGTAATTATAGCAGGCACCCGTACTATGTAGTATAGACCACAAACTGATTTTATTTTTGTTCTTACACATAAAGAATGCCAGAATGTGGAGAGTGATAGTACTAATCCCGGTTAATTAGGTGTGGGAGGAACACCCAATTGTTACGCTTCTCTATCCCAGGTCACTGGGAAGTCCTTAAATTAAGAAAAAGAGAACTGATATGGAGGCACATAACTGAGCTTTACATGTCTGCATGCTCTGAGCATTAAGCCAGCACAGACTAACTCCCAAAGTCCTGTTTGAACATGCACTGAAGGCACTTTCACAGGTACTGTAGATACCAACAACTATATCAAAGAGTAGGAGGCAGAATTAACTGTCTCATTTTGGCAGATACTACAGTTTTCTAGAACCTATGTACAGTGCCTAGAAACTACTGTGGTAGGCAAATGAGAAATGCTGATAAAATTTTAACTGCAGAATGTTAATCTACTCTTCTAGAACTTAGCCATTCAAGAATATAATAGAAGCTTACAACATTATAGAAGTACACAGTGTGCCAGTAGTGACAGATTGCCAGTAATGCCAGGGATCTGGCAACTGAGAGTCATAGAGACTGATAAGATAGTCCAGCTTCTTTAGCAATAGACTGTGGGAAGTTTAGAATATGTTGACAGCAAAATATGTTGTATCTGCTGAGGACATCAGGATGCTATGTTGTGAAGGAATAGAAGTTTGTTTTTAACTGTCAGAGTGCTTGCTGAATGTAACACTATGTCTCAAGGCTGAAGACTAAAGTTGCATCTATGAATTTACTCCTGAGGGCATTCTGCGCCAAAATATTAAAAATTCTGCACACAATATTTTAAAATTCTGCAAATTTTATTTGTCAAATAAATGTAGAGACTCCAGCATGGCATTGGGGGGTGGGGGGCGGGGCACAGGCCACTGCCTGCTCGGAGGTGGGAGATCACTGTGCAGCTCCTCACCAGGACATGGACTCAGTGGTGAGGCTGCATCAAACCCTGACACAGCACAAGGACTAGGCCTGCCCCAGAAACACCCCAGGGCCCTGTCCCTCTGAGCAAGGTGCACCGGGTGTGGGCAGACAGGCTCAGCAAGGCAGGCTCCAAGTGTGGAGGGGCTTAGTATGGGGGGATCTAGGTGTGGGTTGAGAGGGTTCTGTGTCGGGTAATCTGGGTGCGGACAGCTCAGTAGGGGATCTGGGTGCAGGGGGCATCTGGATGCACAGGACTTGTTGGCAGGGTCTGGGGGCAACAGTAATGGGACTCCACAGGGGGGTCCAGGTGAAGGTGCTTGTGGCTCAGCAGGAAGGGGTCAGGGTGTGAATGGCTCATTGTGGTGGTCCAGATGCAGGGGGAGCAGGGCTCATCAGGAGGGGTTCTGGGTGTGGGGGTGGGTGAGGCTTGGTGGGAGGGTCTGGATGCAAGGTGGTCTAGATGCATGGGGGTTGGTCAGATGGGGGAGCAGCTCCCCGTACAGTGATCCCTCCCCCTGCCAGTGAGGAGCAATGGGCGCAGGAAGCGGGGGGGGGGAGGAGGAGTTTGCAGAGCTTCCTACAGCCGGGGGAGAAATCTGGCAGTGGGTCTGACACAGCCCCAGATGCTGTGCAGTGGAAGAGGAAGTCCTGTCCTCCTCAGCCCAGCTGGGACTAGCAGCTGAGCCCGGCGCAGGGTAGGAGTCACCATCCAGGTCTTTCCTAGTCCCGCCCTATTCTCCACAGTGATTTACCTCTCTGCTAGCTGCCCTGGGCATCCGAAACTGCCAGGGAAGGTTGCATGACCGCTCTTGTGGCTTCCCTTTGCTTCCCCATCAGAAAGGGGAATTTTTCTACAGGGAAGCAAAGAAATCTGTGAGGGACATAAATTCTGTGTATGCGCAATGGCGCAGAATTCTCCCCCGGAGTAATGAATGCAGTAATGTATGTCTAATATCTCTCATATGCACAGTTGCTAAAATATTAAGTCTAAAAGCAACTCAAAATCCATGCTAAGCCTAATCTGTTGTGTCAAAGTGTTAATGTTCATAGCGTACTGTAAAATTACCTAGAATGAAATTCAGCTTTCATTTACATTAGTGAAATCTCTGACTCAGCAGGACTGCACGGGTATAACTGAGAATTGAATTTGGTCCATAATGCATGCAGACCCCTTTGCAATATCTAAAGACCTTATGCTAAGGGCTGATTTGGGCAAGGGGAGACACTTTTACCGGGGTCTCAAGCTCACTTCCAGCCCCCCTCCAAAAATTCTGTGATTGAGGCAAAATGGGGGGTGAAAGGGGTGGTAGTGGGGCCCCAGGGAATATGATGTATTGGGCCCCCAAATTTCTCTAACTATTGCTAACTAAGGACCAATTTTAGGATTTAGCTTTGAATTTCTTTGTTGGTTGGTTAAATCGGACCCTCGGTATTACTTCAAAGTAGTTATTTGTCTGTGTAGTATATTTACAGGGGAAGCAGACATTCATCTGCCTTCATGAATTATTCAGACACTTGCTGAGTTACCATACAAAGATGGAAAAGGCTTTATGTTCAAAGGCTTAACTAGAGTCACTTAACATCGTTAGAAGCAGTCGCATTGGAAAATAATAATTAAAATTTCCGATGTGATTTTAATGTGATGAAAAGCCAAGAGGGAAAAGAGAGGCATGCAGCTGTAAAGGAGGACAGGACTGGATGCAGGCTAAAAGTGAAGGCAGCAAAGAAGAACTGTCAGGTGGAAATGAAGCCCTGGAGTTAGGTCTGCAGGTGACCTATTTATTTTTAAACTTTAGTTTCTTTATCAATCAACTTGCAGGCATGGTATTCCTTTTTTTTTTTTTTTTTTGACTAAAAGTATGTGAGCACCATAATCATCTTCACCTGGCATATTACTTTGTAATTAATAGTATGACCACTTCTTAATTTTGGTTCTATGCTCTTTTAACTATGCAGTACAATATATTAATTCCTGCATTATGTTTTCATTAGAAAGGTTGAGATAATGGTTTTGCACAGTGATGTAAATATTTCACTGTTTCTTTTTATCTTCTTGTGCTATTGACCTTGGAGTACTTTCAAAGACAGATTTCTCTAGAGGATTTTTATACTTCAAAAGATGTACTTACATGTGTTTCTTCCAAGAAACATATTGAGAGGACAGTATTAAGTCTGTTTTTATTGGTTAGTGCTTTGTTGTCCTACCACTAAAGAGCACTCGGCTTTACAAATGCAGCACATAACTGGTTAATAATAATTACATGTCGTTATGTGTCTGGATTGTTCTGCTATACATTTTAATTTTTATTCGACAAATAGGCAGTATAAATCAGGATGAATTAGGATCTGTCCGTTTTCTTTTCCTATAACCATAATTTGATTAGGTGATACAACTCAACAAGATATGGAATTACATTTTTTAAAAAGGTTGATAGATGAAGCATAATTTAATTAGAATGATCATTTCCAATTAAGAGCAATGATGGACATCGGATGGGAAATTAGTTACTGTATATCATAAGTTGATTAGTGGTATCTTGATAAGAGTTAAATGTGATTATTCGCATGAATAAAGTTAGTTGTGTGTTTACAGGATCAAACTGCTAATTTTTAAGGTCAAGAAAAACTATAACCCTTGTCAATAATTCAACCACCCCTCAAAAAAACAATAAACAAACAAGCCACTTTTTAAGGTTGCAAAGTAGCAACTGTGAACTACCTATTGGATGATTTATAAAACTCCAGAATTTGAAAATCAAGAAACGAATAGTTAGGGCAATCATGCATTTTAGAGTGCCCACATAATAAATAAAAACACAATGTCTCTCTCAAATAAAGTGGCATATGTAAAAGGAATGGTTAACAACTCTCAGTAATAAACCACACAACTCCATAGGCAGGACAGTATTTTAGTATCACAGCTCCAAGCCCACAGTTGAGCTTACATTCTTTCTGCAAGCCAACAAAGAGCATCATGCTTGCAGGAATATATTGGCACCTCATTTTGCTCTCATGATAATCCCTGAATAATGTTCCTATTGACATCAGTGAGAGCCTGTCAGGGTTCCCTCCCCACTCTGAACTCTAGGGTACAGATGTGGGGACCCTCATGAAAGACCCCCTAAGCTTATTTCTACCAGCTTAAGTTAAAAACTTCCCCAAGGCATACATTCTTCCTTGTCCTTGGATGGTATCGCTGCCACCACCAGGTGAGTTAGACAAAAATTCAGGAAAAGGACCACTTGGAGTTCCTGTTTCCCCAAAATATCCCCCCAACCCTCTTCACTCCCTTTCCTGAGGAGACTTGAGAATAATATACCAGCTAAATAGGTAAACAAGGTGAGCACAGACCAGATCCTTGGGTTTTTAGGACACTAAAAACCAATCAGGTTCTTAAAAACAGAATTTTATTTATAAAGAAAAAAGTAAAAGAAGCACCTCTGTAAAATCATGATGGAAGGTAATTTTACAGGGTAATAAGATTTAAAACACAGAGGATTCCCCTCTAGGCAAAACTTCAAAGTTACAAAAAACAGGAATAAACCTCCCTCTTAGTATAGGGAGAATTCACAAGCTAAAACAAAAGATAAGCTAACGCATTTCCTTGCTATTACTTACAATTTTTGTAATCTTGGATGCTTATTTCAGGTAGGGTTTTAGGAGATGTTTTTTTCCTGTCCTGGTGTCTCTCTGTCTGAGAGAGAACAACACAAAGAGCACAAACAAAACCTCCCCCCACAGACCTGAAAGTACACCTCTACTACACCTCTACCTTGATATAACGCTGTCCTCGGGAGCCAAAAAATCTTACTGCGTTATAGGTGAAACCACGTTACATCGAACTTGCTTTGATCCACTGGAGTGCGCAGCCTCACGCCCCCCCTCGTATGTTTCCACTAGTACTATGGAACTAGTAACTGCTTTACCGCGTTACATCTGAATTTGTGATATATCGGGACGCGTTATATCAGGGTAGAGGTGTATCTTCTTCCCTTATTGGTCCCCTTGGTCAGGTGCCAGCCAAGTTATTTGAGCTTCTTGACCCCTTACAGGTAAAGGAAGGATTTTACGCTACCCTTAGCTGTATATTTATGACAGAGCCATAACGCAATCCATGACAGAAGCCATAACTTTACATGATTGAATGCAATTTTTTCAGACATCTAATGCAGGAGTTTGCAAAGAGATTCAAGGATATGAAAAGTTTGAAGAGGTAGTAACAAGTCATTTTTTAACAAATATGAGACAAATTTTAACCAAAGGTTAAAATTTTAAATTGAGATACATTTTTAATGACTTGTTTATTTCAAATTGTGCCTACACAGTAAAACTGGCAATTTTAGGCCAAATTGGTTTTCCAATCTTAAGTTACTGTGGGGTTGAAATAGGACTTGCAATAAAAACTGGTTGCAACCTTGACAGTCTCTCCATAATGTGAGTATATTGTCTTGATGAAAAGAGGCACTTGCTGTTAACTCGTATGTTTCCACTAGTACTATGCTATAGTTTCAAATGCTTACATCAAGTCTAGATTGTTGCCCTTTATTTACAAATGGATGAAATGGAACACAAATAATAGACCATTCAGATGGTTCAAGCTGAGCCTTTGCATTCCAAGCATAGATTTATCAACATGCAAACTGTTCTTTACAGCTTTTCTTTGTGTTGCTACAAAATGGGCTGAGATTTCTGACTTTATTTTCTAACCTGCACATCAGAAGTGAACAATGTGGCCAACACCACTACACTACTGATGTTAATGTCAAGTAAATAATGCAGCTTTACGAAGGGGGCAAGATACAAAAAATAATGTAGTCTGGAATCTAGCAGGATAAGTCAGTAATAAAACATGAAAGGGAGTACATTTATAATGTTACATGTATGTGAACAAGTCTTGCAGAAAAGGCATTACCCACTAACTAAACTTCCTTCACGCTTCCCCCCTCCAAAAGAAAATTATTACTGTCTGTGTATGGATGACCTAAAGAAGAAACATGGTCAAAATAAAATAGGACACTGTTTGTTTAAGGTACTAGCCGGCCTTTAATCTAACAATTTTCCTGCTCTGGCCTGTTTATAGAAGCATAAATCATTGTTGTCTTCAGCTCAGTTCTTCAGAGTCTACTGCAAAACCCTAGAAAGTTCATTTCAGCTGTGGGAAGTCAAATAAAGGAAAAATAACTCTCAATTTAGCACCACTCTGCCTTAGATAATGCCTGTTGAAATAGATGTTGAAGACTAAATTGAAGGGTCACAGAAACCGCAAATAGCAGAGGATAATGTTTGAATTAATATGGAACTCTTTTCTTTGATACATACAAGTTTTTTATATTCTCAATTATCATCTTAGGCATTTCTGATGTCAGTAATAAAAAGGGAATATATAAACATGCATCTTGCTGGGCCATTTCCAGCCAATGGTCTTCCAAGATCTGTATTCTGCTTCTAACATTTTCCTGATGCTTCAGAGGAAAGAAAGCAGTTCTTCTTCAAATGCTTGCTCATGTCAATTCCATTGTAGATGTGCGCGCGCCCAAGTGCACAGTCATCGGAGATTTTTGCCTTAGCGATATTCGTAGTGCTGGCTGTATTGCCCCCTTGAGTGCCACTCTCATGCGATGGTGTATCAGGTGCTGCCAGCCCTACACCCTCTTAGTTCTCTTACCACCATGGTGGTCAGTTGGCGCACCTTCCCTTGCTCGTCAAGGACTTGCATTTTTTTCTTACCTTGGTCTTTGTGCCTTTAGGCTTTGTACATAGTTATCTCTGGAGTTAAATACCTATTTATTGTAGTAGTTAGGTTCCAGCGGGGACTTTGCCCCTGGTGGGGCATGCCCCAGTCATAGAATCATAGAATATCAGGGTTGGAAGGGACTTCAGGAGGTTATCAAGTCCAACCCCCTGCTCAAAGCAGGACCAATCCCCAAATAATCATCCCAGCCAGGGCTTTGTCAAGCCTGACCTTAAAAACCTCTAAGGAAAGAGATTCCACCACTTCCCTAGGTAACTCATTCCAGTGCTTCACCACCCTCCTAGTGAAAAAGTTTTTTCCTAATATCCAACCTAAACCGTCCCCACTGCAACTTGAGACCATTACTCCTTGTTCTGTCATCAGGTATCACTGAACAGTCTAGATCCATCCACTTTGGAACCCCCTTTCACATAGTTGAAAGCAGCTATCAAATCCCCCCTCATTCTTCTCTTCTGCAGACTAAATAATCCCAGTTTCCTCAGCCTCATAAGTCATGTGCTCCAGCCCCCTAATCATTTTTGTTGCCCTTCACTGGACTCTTTCCAATTTTTCCAAATTCTTCCTGTAGTATGGGGCCCAAAACTGGACACAGTACTCCAGATGAGGCCTCACCAATGCCGAATAGAGGGGAGTGATCATGTCCCTCGATCTGCTGGCAATACTCCTACTTATACAGCCCAAAATGCCATGAGCCTTCTTGGCAACTGTTGACTCATATCTAGCTTTTCATCCACTGTAACCCGTAGGTCCTTTTCTTCAGAACTGCTGCCTAGCCACTCGGTCCCTTGTCTGTAGCAGTGCATGGGATTCTTCCGTCCTAAGTGCAGGACTCTACACTTGTCCTTGTTGAACCTCATCAGATTTCTTTTGGCCCAATCCTCTAATTTGTCTAGGTCCCTCTGTATCCTATCCTTACCCTCCAGCATATTTACCATCCCTCCCAGTTTAGTGTCATCTGCAAACTTGCTGAGAGTGCAATCCATGCCATCCTCCAGATCATTAATGAAGATATTGAACAAAACCGGCCCCAGTACCAACCTTTGGGACACTCCGCTTGATACTAGCTGCCAACTAGACATGGAGCCATTGATCACTACCCGTTGAGCCCGACGATCTAGCCAGCTTTCTATCCACCTTCTAGCCCTGCGATTCCTGTAACAGGCCTATAAAAGAGCGCAAGTCCTTGACAAGCGAGGAAAGGTATATCAACTGACCACCACGGGAGGTAAGAAGGAACTGAGAGGGCGGAGGGTTGGCATCGTCTCTTATACCAGCACATGAGCAGGACACTTGAGGAGGCAACACAGCTGGCCCTACAGATACCGCAAAAGGCAAAAATAGGCAAAAATCTCCGATGATCACACCATGCAAATCATGAGCATTAGTGTCATAAACAGACAGTTAAGGGTTAATGCCTCTTTCACCTATAAAGGGTTAAGAAGTTCACCTAGCCTAGCTGACACCTGACCGAAGGAACCAATGGGGGAACAAAATGTTTCAAAAGGAAGGAGGAACATTTCCTTTGTTTAGAGTCAGTTTCGCCAGAGTGAAAAAGATCAAGGAATCAGCCTCTTATCAGAGTAGTGAGTATTAAGGAAGAAAATAAATAGGTTTATGTTTATTTTTTTTATAACTTGTCTTGGCATTAGGGGGATAATCAAATGGGTATTCTTTTGTGTACTAAGGTTTTGCCCAGAGGAACATCCTGTGTTTTGAATCTGTTGTCATCAGCTGGTATGCTATCTCCCAGAGGGTTGGTTTTTTTTACCTTTCTTTAATTAAAAGCCTTCTTTTTAAGAACCTGATTGATTTTTTCCTTGTTTTAAGATCCAACGGGGTTGGATCTGGACTCACCAGGAATTGGTGGGGGAAAGGAGGAGGGATGGCTAATTTCTCCTTGTTTTAAGATCCAAGGATTTGGATCGGTGTTCACCAGGGAATTGGTGGAGGAGTCTCTCAAGGCTACCCAGGAAAGGGTTATAGTACTTGGGAGGGAAAGGCTTCCTGGGGTCCGTTCATATTGTGACTACATGACTCCAGATCAAATGTGCTCAGTTTTACTCATTGCAAGTAAAAAATATGTTTCAGTAAGTGCCAGCCCTGCAAACTCAGTGTGATTTGAAAGTCAAAATGGTTTCTTTGTAGCTTGTTTATCACCCTCATTTACAGATGTGCAGCCTCATTATCTTCAAATTATCCAAGGTGGTTGCACAAGTGTAACTGAAGACAAAATGTATCCCTGTAATTGAAACGTAACTAACAATTCTGTTGATAATATAGGAAAATAAATAAAATCCAGTTCATTCCCTTTTAGTTTTGTGTTGACCACACGTGGACTTACTGGAACGAACTTACTCCCCACCTCCCAAAAAAACCCCAAATTGTTGATGAAGTTAATGGATCTGATTCTGAATACAAACAGGAAGCAGACATCCTCCATAAATAATAAACCTCAGTTTAAAGAATCAGGAGCGTTGGTCAAAGAATGTTATTTCTCTTTTCCCATTTGGATGGTCATTAGCAGATATTCACTGTAATTAATTTTATAACATACATAAAAAGAATCTTACTAATTGTACAGTGTTGTAACTCAGAGCAAGGGGCGTTATTTCCTGACTCAAGTGATAATCCCATAATGCCCAGACATATGATATTTCGTTCACATGTATAACTGAAGAAGTTATTATTGACCATACATTTATTTTATCTTAAAAAAAAAAAAAAAAAAAAAAAAAAAAAGCCCTGTCAAGATTAACCTGCCCCTGAATAAAATCAACTTGGATTTAAAATTAACAAAATACTTTGTAATAAAGGCCAGGTTCATAGATTGATAAAATCCAATGCCAGAAAGGACCATTGTGATCATCTAGTCTGACCACCTGTATAACAGAGGCCACAAATCTTCCCCAAAATAATTCCATGAGCCTAACTTTTAGAAAACATCCAGTCTTGATTTAAAAATTGCCAGTGTTGGAAAATCCACCACAACTCTTAGTAAATTGTTCCTATGGTTAATTACCCTCACTGTTCAAAATGTATGCCTCATTTCTAGTCTGAATTTATATAGCTTTAACTTCCAACGAGGGCTGGCACCAGGCACCAGCGAAGGAAGCAGGTGCCTAGCGTGGCCAATAGAAAGGGGCGGCGCTCCATCCGGTATTGGGATGGCACTTCGGCTTTGGCGGCTATTTGGCAGCAGGTCCTTCATTCCATCTCTTCTTCTTCGGCGGCAATTTGGCGGAAGCTCAATTGGGTTGTTGTGGGGTTTTTTCGCCACTTGTGGCAAAAAAGCTGGAGCCGACCCTGCTTCCAACTATTTGACTGGGTTAGCTTTCTGTGCTAGATTGAAGAACCCATTATCAAATATTTGTTCCCCATGTAGGTAGTTATGTACGGTATTCAAGTCACCTCTTAACCTACTCTTTAAGATAATAGATTGCACTCGATGAGTCTGAGGTATGTTTCTCTAATCCTTCAGTCATTCTCTGAACCCTCTTCAATTTATCAACATACTTCTTGAATTGCGGACACCAAAACTGGATACAATATCCCAGCAACCCAATACAGGGTAACATAACCTCTACTTCTACTCAAGATTCCCCTGCTTATGCATCCTAGGATGATATTAGCTCTTTTCCCTACAGTGTCATAATGGCAGCTTGGGTTCAGCTGATTATCCGTCTTGACTCCCAAGTATTTTTTCAGAGTCACTGCTTCCCAGAATAGAGTTCCCCATCCTGCAAGTATGACCTATATTCTTTGTTCCTAGATGTATACATTTACGTTTAGCCATATTAAAACACACATTGTTTGCTCATGCCCAGCTAACCAAGCAATCCATACATGCTAACTGGATCTGAATTAGTGTGGGTATGTCTCCTTGAGCTGGGAATCACCTCTGCCTTGCTCAAAATATAGACATACCCTATGTCATAGTCACTATATTACTAAAAGCCAGTAGAGATATTTAGCTCAAGTAGTAGGAGCTCTTAACAAAGAGTGTTGACGTGTTGGGTCAGATCGACAGAGGTGTACATTTTTGTAGCTCCACTGACTTAAATAAATTTACACCCTCAAAGCATCTGACCCATAAGGATACCAATATGCCTTGGATGTGTTGTAAGGATTTTATGAGAAATGCAGGCTGTTCATTTTAACTGAATTACTGATGTGTGTTCATGTTTTTACAGTATAACACATGGCTTTGTTTTGTAATATTTGGGCCAAATGCCTCTTTCAATCAGTTGATGCATTAATATAAGTCACTATATTAGTTTGCTTCAGATACAACAGCTCCCAATTTGAAATAACCTCAGTCCCAAGTTCACTCTGGCTTTTTTCCCCCGCAGAAGGAGACTGTTATTCTGTGACAGTGTGTCATTTTGTTTAGTTTTTCTTTAGTCAGTGTATGATATATGAATGATATATGGGGATTCTGTAATGTTGCTTCCAATGCACTGAACGCTGGTGCATAAGGCTGTTGGGAGAGAATTCGTTTTCCAGGTCTGTTCCTGGTTGGATAGACCTGTTGGCATGCTTTTAACTACAACAGCATGCAGCGGGATCAAACATCCAGAATCTGTGAACTTGCCATTTCTAACAATGATTTGCACTCTATTATTTACTACATTTAAATGCATTGAAAGAGGGTTAATAACTTCACCTAAGAGTCCTAACCCAGCCACAGAATTCAAGTAGACAGCATACTCCTGAATGTTATTGACCTCCAGAGCAATTAGAAAAAAATATTGATTAAAAATATGAAATATTTCACAGATAAGACCATGATCTCAGATTTAAGATCAAAGTCTGATCACTAAGGACTTGAATTACTAGATAACTGTAATAAATATATAGCACACTGAGATGCTGGGTAAGAGACTGAACTTTTTTTTTCTGGCTCCAGTCGCTTAACTGAGGTCAGAGTTACAAAGGTTAATTTCCCTGTCACCAGACAAGGTCAGTACCCACTGACTCCAGGAGTTGCAGTTATAATAATGAAAGAGGTGGAAACTGAGATGGGCCATACTTTGTGAGGGAGCAGTGAAGGATTTTGTTTTTAATCCTTTGGAACCTAATCCTGGTCCCACTGAATTCAATGGGAATTTTGCCATGCACTTCAAAAGGAGTAGAACTGACCTTTAGTTAAGATACTATGTAGAAAAGTTGAGTGAATAATTCACAGTAAATACTTTATTTGACAAGTTAGCCTTTTTTCTGTTCATGTGTTGTCTGGAAAGACTGATTCTTTTTCAATTTTTTCATAATTAAAAATTATTTTCCAAATAATGTTGGTGAATAATCCTTGGTCCATCTATTGTTCATGAGGAGTTCAGTATGAATATTCAAAATTCAAGCTGTGTTGATTAAGTTTGACTGGACACAGAGCTGACATGATGGTTCTGTTCCTTGATGTTGACATAAGTCTTTGGATCAAATTGTTTATGCAAATACCAGATTTCAAGTTAGAAATTCACTCTCCAAAAATTTCATGCAATTCCCTGTCTACATACTTGAGGAACATATTTGTTAGAATATTTAAGGATGGTGGACACCAATAAGCACAGTGGAAGTGAATGATTTTTTTTTTTTTTTTGGAGTGAATATTCATGAACACGTTTTCAAGGCATTTGCACAGCTCTCCTATATCATTACAAGCTTATTAAGAAATAAGTTTTGATGAGCAAACCTCTAAGGTTTTATAGTCTGCTCATTCAGAAATTCCAGTGCTTATCTGAAGCTCATCTTGACTACTCAAATTGCTTCAAAGTCTCCCATAGACAGGTGATCTCGCAACATTTACTGGACCTTGCTTCTAATCCTGACCGGAAAAAAACTGTAAAAACAGCATTTTTCTGAGTATTTCATCAATCCTAGATCCTGTCTTAGCCCTAGCATGGAGGTGAAAAGGCAAACAAAAATGAAATAAAAAGCCTGTTCAGACACTGCGGAAACTCAAGACCTTTGCTTTTAAAATTAATTAAGGTTGGCATGTGAGGGAGATTAGAATTCCTGCTATTTCTGATGAACCAGTTTGATCATCTCTAGAAATCAGTCCATGTAAGTATAGATGTGGTAGCTGCTGCTGCTGATGATAATACTTAGCACATATGAATTACTACCTAGAAAGATAATTGCATTTAGGGAAATATGAGACCTAGTAATAACACCAAAGATAAGTTTACAGGTAGTATGGGAAATTTTAACTGCTTAGTAATATGAAGGTACCCATCTGCATGAGCATTTCAGTAACCCCAAATAGCTGTAGCATAGCAACATTTTCAGTACCATCATTAGTGAAACCTCAAATATGGTACTTTCAGAACTGATTTTGTACCTCTGTGAATGTTTGGTGAATATTATCACTCCCAGAATTCTATAGGTTCTCTCTTTTTCTAGAAGCCGGAGGGTATTTAACACAACAGCAGGTGAACTGGCCATCCATAACTTGGTTTTTTTCTACATCTGGCCCATCTCTCAATAACAACATAATTAGATTTGAGAGATTCACAAGAAGCAGCAAGACAAACACTTGTGATCTTATGAGAGTTCACTTTGAGGGAATAAGAAATGGCTTAATACATTTTATTTCGAAAATTTTGTTTGGGGGAAACTATGGCAGTAAAGTTAAATACGTCTAAAAAGAGTTGGAGAGAACCCAAATGCAAATTGTTCCAGTTAATTTTTCAGTGCAGAAAGCCATGCAGTTAAATAGGCTGTAAAGAGTAGTACAAATAATAAGTAAAAGCATGTTAAAAATATAAATCTGGTAGGATGGAATGTTAGCAAAGAGAGAGATTTAAGTATAAGTGAGTAAAATGATAATTAGATGAGCAAAGAGAAATACTCAGTATGAAATAGCATAAATATTTCAACTAACAGTAATAGGGTCTTTAATTATGTTTTAATAAATTGGTTACTAAAAACATCATAATGGGAATACTAGGGACGGGTTATTCAAACAGTATGTTTAATTGTTTTGCTTCCCTCTGAATAGAGGAGGGAAGGAAAACTGCCCAAAACAATGACTTTTCCAGATAACATGGTATTTGTGTATGGAAAAGAAATTGGTTATGGAAAGTCTTGATCCTAGTCTGAAGTTGAGAAATAGTACCAACACCAGACCCAGAAAGTCCATTTTTATGAGTTACAACACAATCTGTATAGTGTCTTCCATGAAAATTACAGCTGATTGGGAGGGAATGGTGGAGGAGAATGCAGAGGAGGGGAAGGTGAGGAATTCCTCACAGGGGAAAAAAGTTGATTTTTTTTTTTTTTTTTTTTTTTTTTGGTAAAAAATTGACAACTGAAAATTGTTTCCCCCAAACTGAACAATTTTGGCCAAAAGCTTTCAGTTGAAAAAAGAACATTTAGATTTGGAAATGCCATCATGGTACCTAATAAGAGTTGTAGTTCAGGTGTCTCATGGCCTGATTCTCCTGTATGGGCTGGACACAGAGTAAAATTCAATGGTCAGGTGTTTTCATCATGGCAAAAGTTTACCAAGGATCAGTTTTTAAAATATTCATTGATGATCTACAAAAGGAGAGAAACAGTAGGCTAGTGAAATTTTTAGATGATACTAATGTTTTAAGTTAGTAAAGATTATGCTAAAAGTATCGAGGGAACATCCAAGTGATTTAACAAATAAAGATAAATGGGCAACACAAAGGCAATTGAAATTCATTGTTGACAAATGCAAGGTAATGCAAATTGGAAACAATTATATATACAACTCATATTCTTTGCTGCATTCTAAATTAACTGTTAGCACTTAGGAAAATGACCAAAGTGTAATTGCAGACAGCTCAATGGAAACCTTTGATCAATGCATAATTGTGGCCAATAAGGCTAAGAAAATGTAAGTATAATAAACGGGATTGAAAGTAATACTGAAAGTATTATGATGATACTATATATATCAATTCTAATTATCGTCATATAGAATATTATGTTCATTTTGGGCATACTACCTCAAAAATTATATACTAGAATGTGTATATGTGTATAGAAAAGGTAAATCAGGAACTCATATTTACCCTTTTTCCTTATGCAAGAATAAGACGAACTGCAACAAATTAAAAAACTGATAAAAAGTAAATACTTCCTTCACACTATGCAAAATTATAGTATTCACTGCTATAAAATATCATTGAGGCCAAGAGGTTAGGAAGACTGTATAATGGAATTGACATTTGTATGGATAATAAAATAATCTACATCCTTTGCATAGGATTAAAAATAAAATACATGTATGGATATAAACGATGATGCTTCAGGCATATGCCAATTTATGAAGAATGGGTTATGAAAGAACTTCCTCAATTGGCATGTAATCCCATAATTGCCCATTACTGGATTAACTGCACTTTATCCTGAAACATCTAGCCTTGATGTAACAGTATGGTAATTCTTCTGTTGCTATTTTCCTAAAGAGGACAAATTTTCAAGTGAGATATGAAATGAGATGGGGTGTCCATTACGCAGAGAAATATAGTAGGTTGTCCTAGACCAAAAAAACGACAGAGGAGTCTGTTGTTACTGTAGTGTCGAGTGCAAGAAGAGAGAGGAAACCAATAGAGCTGATCAAAAAACTTCTTTTGAAACTTTTTTTCAATAGAAAATTACTTTAGAAATTTTTTTTTGAAAAAAACAAATCTTGTTTTCTCAAAACAAAGCAAAACACACCCACCCACCCACCCAGTGAATTAAAAATAGAAAATTTTCTCGGTAACCAAGACACCAAATTATTTAGGTTTTTAATTTTCTTTTCAATTAAAATTAAAAGTTACTGCAGAGAAAATAATCATTTCCTGACCATCTATAGAAACCAGTGGTGGATAAGCAAAAAGAGTGGACAGAGAAGTTTTGTGAGAGCAGTATTCTGGAGCAAGCTCATGGACGATTTTAATATCAAGGAGAGCAACTTTCAACTGGACCTGACAAAACCATTTTTCATGTACCCACTGAGCTGATTTACAATTTTTCATCTACATTATCTCTATCCTGTCTCTTTTCATACATTTACTCCCCAGCTTACTTAGTCCACTTTGCAGGCTTTATGTTATCTCATCAGCTCTCCACATATTGAAGTCTATCTTCCACTTGTTCTGCCTATATATGCGCACATTTTCCCTTCCTTCCTCCACTGTTTCCCAAAGCAATTGTCTTTCCCATTGTGTCTCTTTAAATGTTTCCTAAAAACCTTCTTTAAGCTTATAATTGGCTCTGGGTCTTGAAATGCCACAAGTTAAGAATGCTATACAGTTAATACAAAAATGTACTGTTTTCTATTTCACCTAGTTCCATTTCCTTGCCTGTTCATTTAGTTCCGTTTTCAAAGCACCATTCCCTCATCATGTATGGTGTCTGGTGACCTTTGATGCAAGTAACCCAGCATGTAAAATTGTATTCCCACACTATCATGCAGCAGCTGGTATCCCAAAGGTATTTAGCAATCTCCCATTCTTTACATGGCTTCTGTTCAGCTACATGATAACCCTTCATCAAAGGTCTGTATTAAGTTGAAGTGTTGAATAAACTTTCCTGAAACTTGTGATGGATGAGACCAACAGGACTGGAAAAGGGCCTCATAAAGAATAAGGGATTGTTAACATAATATACACCTCTACCCTGATATAATGCTGTCCTTGGGAGCCAAAAAAATCTTACTGCATTATAGGCGAAACCGAGTTATATCGAACTTGCTTTGACTCGCTGGAATGTGCAGCTCCGCCCCCCCGGAGCGCTGCTTTACTGCATTATATCCGAATTCATGTTATATTGGGTCGTGTTATATCGGGGTAGAGGTGTACTAATTTCTGGGTATGCATGCTATGACTCTTAAGTAGAATCAGAACTGCTCAGGTGTTTTTGATTTTTTTGTCTGCTAGCAACTAGCCTATAAAGAAGATATAAATCTTAAGGGTAATTCTCCTTTAGCTCAAATGGTAGACCTCAGTGTTTACCATACTAGAAGTTTTGAGTTCTACTCGTGATTCTGCTTGTTTGCTGTTTAGCTGATGATCATGATTTATATGTACCTAGTTTATGCTTCTAATAAACACTAAATGCACATGGATAAGCCTTGAACTGGGGGAAGTATGGAACGTTCTGACTGATTTTTATGTGTACCATTGGCTTCCAATAGCTGTGATCTCAAACCTGCTTAAATGTTTGGGTTTTCCTTGTTTTCTACTGACTGGTCCATGAACAAAGCTGTGTTATTGTAATGATCTCAGGCGACGTGCCATTGCTGCATGAATAGGATGATGTCTGAGGACTTAGTCACTGGCCTATGCTGTGATACCACATTAGAGCTCCAAAGTAAATTAGAACATTATGTCCTACTATTTTTTTGTACTATCTACCTGATTATTCTCATACTGCAATGTGACAATCCAGAATATGTCCATTTGCTTTATCAACTGAGATTCTACAATGGTACTTACACAAGATGTTGCAGAGGCCTTGTAGCTTTTACAGTATCAACAGATAGAGGACTTAGAACTTTAATAAAATTAGGGGGTGGGTCTAAACCCAGATTCCCTATGATTCTGTCAAACCATTCCTGCATTATGTATTCACTGATAACTACCTGTTCTTTGTTAAATTCCTTATATTTACAGGTTTGGCATTAAAATATTCACAATCTTTTAAAATTAATGGAAAAAAAGGATCCCTGTGCCAAGATTTAAAATATCACCAAGCTGTGTCCTTCCAAACCCTCTCCTCTTCTTCATATTCTTCACGACCCTGAATTTTTATTTTCCAAGTGCTGAATAGATGAAGTAGACACATTCTCACCTACAAAATATCCTTGCTATCAAAGTGTCTTAATTAGAACCTTCTAAATATGAAGCATCTGTTCACAAACAAGACTGGTTTCTTTGTAGTTTGTTAAATTTTGTGTGGTTTACTGTGAATTCTGCTGTGCTGGTCCAATAATTGAAACAGAACTTATCAGGCACTTAGTAATGGATCACATTGTCAGAGATGAAGATCTCCCATGCAAATCCATGTAATGCATGTTTGATGGCAGAGAAAGAAGGATAATAGTCTACTTGAGAGCTATATTCCTTAGGTTTGAATAAATGGAAGACTGTCATCTAAATGACAATTGATCAACTAGTCTGGCATTAAATCTGATCTCGTTTTCACTTTTTATTTAACAAAGTGCTCTACTTCATGTTTAAAGTATAATATATCAGCAATGACAATTTATTAATCATTCTGTGGTATTCAATGTCCGCCTACGTAGGGTTTTTCTGTTTGTTGTTTGCACAACAATTTTAATCAGAGGGTTTAGTTTCAGTACAAATTGTAGCATGGGTTGTAACACTATATTCAGCATAAAGTAAGGTCGAGCTGTGTCATTAGCTATGTATTTTTTTCATTGGGAGTAAAATATGACTTGCAAAAGCCATGTTTCTGAGTAGATTGTTTCTGATTGCTTCTTATTTACAGAGTAAACTGGATTAAGGACCAACTCACTTTTTATTCAGGCAAAACTACTATTTACTCAATGGGAGCTTTGTCTGAATAATAACTGAGTTAAGACTTCAGGATTTGGCCCTGAATTTAGAGCACATTGGTGAAAAGCAATCTGAATATTTTTCATCAGGGACATTAAACTTCCAGTCACCTAATTCCCCGACAGACTCAAATTCTGCAGCATTCTAGCTTTCACATTTTTTTTTAAATAGGGTTTTATGCTTTTCAGAAGTGATGAGTTTCTAAAATTCCCCTTGAAGACAGTGGGAGCTGTGGGTGCTGAGTTTTTCTAAAAATCAGGCTCTGAAGATAATCTTCCAAAAGTGAACTAACGTGATGCTGTTTTAAATAGCCCTGAAACCATAGTGTTAAGGTAGATGTGAACTGTCTACATTCACCCTAATGTGGAGCTAACTCAACTCTGAAACCCAGTAGTACTTTAAAAAGATAATTTTTTCAGAATGCAATTATTTTCCTACTTTGCATGTATGATTATGCACACAAAGTGGAAAGTTACACATACAAGTAAATAGGCAGAAATTCTAAAGTCTCTTGCATCATTTTTCCCCACTGAGTGATGCTTAGATAAAATATTATCAAAAAATTGGCCCAAGAATATGAAATATGGGAGCCTAAGGTCAGGTTCCTAAGGCCAAATTTATGTGCCTTCAGGCCAGAAGGGACTATTATGATAATCTAGTTTGACCTCCTGCGTAACAAGCTATAGAACCTCACCCAGTAGTTATGCATATTAAACCTTGGGGAACTAAGAGGGCCAAAGTAGCAAAGAAACCTAGTGATGGCTCTTTGCACAGGAGTGAATTTTACTTTTCATGTATAAGGCTTTGAATATGCAAAGCACTAGATACATCCAGAGAATGTCAATGCCAGAGTCGGTGCGGTGATATTTTTTTACTTGACCAATTTCTGTTGGGGAGAGAGGCAAACTTTTGAGCTTATTCAGAGCTCTTCAGGTCTATCCCAGGGCCAGAAAGAGCATGGAAAGGCATAGAGGCATCACACTGATCTCTAGCCAGGAGAAGGTGCTTTGTGTTGCTCAGTAAACACCCCTGCAGCAAAATAAAATGTGTGCCTACACTGCAATCGAAGGTGTAATTTGCAGCCCAGATAGCCATACCTGCAGCTAGCTTTACTCTAGCTAGTGAAGCTAAAAACAACAGTAAAGACACAGCAATACAGGCCGTTATAGGCCAGCCTGAAACCCGGACACATACTCGTGGTGCTAGCTTGTGCCAGGGTCTGTGCCACTGTGTCTTTGCAGTTTTATTTTTAGCTGTGCTATTTAGACTGAAGCTAACATGGATATGCCTACTCAAGCTGCAATCACACCTTTGATGATGATGTAGGTATATCCTTAGAAAACATTGACAGACCACAAAGGTTCCAACTTTGTCCAATACCACTGGTAAGATGGTGGTCATAGTGTGATATATCTCAAAAGAGGCTAGGTAATAAAGTGGGGAGAAAGAGGACAGTTGTGCAGTGGTCATTAGGGAAACAAGTTTCTGGAGAAACATAAATGAATTTGCTAAGGCATGGCATGATCCTCTAGTCTACAAAGACAAGTGTTCCTACTTTCAGTGAGCAACCATAGCTGCCCGGTGGGAATGATTTACTCTTCACTGGGTGGCACTGCTGTATCATAGAGTAGGTTTTCTATATCATCCTAACAGGAATGGTTGTTAATGCTAAATTACAGAAGGATTCCAGTGGCACACCTGCTTATGCGCATATGAATAGCAAGAATTCCTTACTAATTAATGCAATTGCAATGACTATATCATAGGAATAAATAATAAGCATCTTAATACTATTTTTGTTGATGTTGGTTGATCTCATGATTAAAGCTGATCATAAAATAAATAGTCTTAGTTTTTTCAGTCCCTTTTTATATTGTTCCAGATACCTGAACAGGAGAGAGAAAGAAAGAATAACCTTGATTTACCAGTTTTTATTTGAAGAGTGTAGAACCCCGTTGCCATGGAGATCAGCATTTAACTTGCAGACATGACTCATTCCTGACAAAGCTTCTGTAAAGGCAGCACCTTAATGGAGAGTCAGGCAGATGTTTGATTATAATAAATAGCTTAATAAACTATGGGGAAAAAAATCTTTATTTGCATTTACCATTCACGTGTTAACTTTGAGAGTAGGGGAGAGAAGAGGGTAGAAAATGGAGAAGTTAAATATATCCTGTCTTAAATTCCAGGTTAAAGCTTACAAAGAGTTGCACCTTTTCAAAGACACTCTTTGCTTCCGTTTTACCACAAGTTTTTTAGAGGATTTTTTTGGGAGAAGAAATTTAATGCAAGTTGCCTGATCTTAATTAGGCTGAGGAACATAAAATAATATTACCCATTGGAGAAGTGATTTAGAAGTCTGACCAGAAAAAAAAGCTAATGTCCTATAGACTTAAAGAGCAGGAACTTAGTTCTGAGTAACCCTGTAGAAATGAGTCACTGACTATCCTGGATTTGGAGTGATGGAATTTAAAAGCTTGTGCTTATATTTACCTGCCTAAAGAAGAGGGATAGATTTTCTGCTGCCCCTAGTATCTGCTGGGCACCTGGGGTGGAACACGAGGAACTGGCTGAAGCTTCCTGATCTGTTGGCAGGTCTTACACCAGCCCTGGAGTAGTTTAGTGCAACATTGCAGCCCCGGTGCTGAGCTTTCCTGGTGCAGAAGTGAGGGTTTGACTCTAAAGTCTTGCTTTTGTTTTGAGTTTTTCAAGAGCAATTTTCCATGACCACCTAAGCTACTTATAAGGGGCTCATCTGGCTTTTATGCACGTACACACACACACACTCTTTCTCCTAACGCTGGAGTCCAACTAACCAACAACCACTCTGCAAACCTGAACAGGGGAAGAAGGTTCCAGCTGCTCCACTTCTTTTTTCCAATTAGCTGGAGGAGCCAAACACTTGGACTTTGTAGGAAAATTAAGGCAATGAGGCTTGGCCTCTGGATATAGAGTTCTAATGTACAGGAGCTCTCCTTACCACAAGCACAGCTGCTATTATTTAGGTTATATTTAGCCTTCTGGATAATATATGGACTAGAATGCTGACTATATTTTTACTGGCTAATACCCCAACCCCTTGTCTTTGTCTAGTCTCTCTAGGCGTAATTTGACCTGAGTTCACTGGCGTGTATGTGGTGGAGAGGAGAGGATGTGCACTCTGTGCCACCCATGGAGGGTGCAGATTGGGTTAGCTCCAGAGTGGGGTTCACCTCCTCCCAGCCCTTTGGGGTAGTTTGCTCACTGACAAAGAAGGGGCAAGCAGTTCATGTTCATAGGGACTATAATTGTTGTTAGACCTTTTATAGGCCATGCAAGGGAATAAACTCCTTGCAGTGTTCCAAACCTTCTGTCCCCAAAAGACGCACGCAAGTGCCAGGCTCAATCTGGTACGTAAGTGACCTTGTTGCAAACCAACAAAACCAACACTAGTGTGTTGGAAAATATCATATTCCTCCTTGTAGCAAGGACAACTGTAGCTCAGATCAGTAAGCATGTGTAAATTTCAAAAGAGAAAATAGGTCAGTCCTGCAATTATTGGGGATTATTTTTATTTCTTCTTTCATTGTGCATAGAGTGTACTCATCAAGCCACAGGGCAAGAGTACCTTTCTCATTTGATTAATTTGTCATAAGCATAAGATTTGTGGAAGTTTCTATCCTCATCTCTCCTCCCCCAACCCTGGTAGTCTCTCTTCCATGGGTGAGCAAGCTGATCGGAATTATATACAGCACTACGTGGCTGCATTACAGTTCCACAGCTCCATTTCATTGTCATCTTTGATTGTAAAAGGTTCATTTCACTGTCGATTAAATCAGGACAGCAACCTTTCCAACTAGACCCACCAGATGGAACCACACTTCAGTTAACTTCCCAACCAGTGTACAAATATTTTACCCTTGAATGTACCAAGAAACTATTTGTTGTAAGTATAAGAAAGAACCATAGTTGCAGATTCTAACACGGAGATTTATTGGATCACATATACCAATTGTCATATATTGGGATAGCATAAGATTAGATTAAAAGGAAAGTGAATGTTGAAATGACTGAGCATAAAGTTAAACTTTTTAAGGACTGATAAACTTCATGGAGTATTGAAAGTTTTCATACATCTTCATTGTAAAATTGGAACAGCAAAGAAAGGGCACACTGGAGTCACCAACCTCTCTTGTGAGATATAACTCTTTCCCCTGTGCCTTCTGTGTTCCTGACATTTTCTGTCTAGCATGTCCCTTCTTAATAAATAATAAATTCCAATTGTTTTGCTGGTATGTCTGCAAATTGTAAAAGAAATTAAATGAGGGAAGCAAGTGTCTGTGATGTCTGCATTACAAAGAAGTGATAGATATAATCCACTGCCAGATGTCTTTGTCTGATTAACTTGCACAGTAGTCAGTGAGACGCCTCATGTTAAATGCTTTAAGACTGGACCCATAATTCCATATCTTTGTAGCCCACTTCTAAATTATGTTTCTGTCTATTACCTCACTATTCCTCTGAAAGTCGGATGAAGTTTTCTCTATGTAACAAACATAGTAAAATAGTGAGTTTAGGGACATGGCTGTTCTTGTGTAAGGGAGAGAAAACCCTCTTGTGTACAAATTTATAGACAAAAGTAAAAGGTAGAGCTGTGCAGAGGACAGAAATTCTATTTAGTGAAGCATTTTGATGCTTTGAAATTTGACTTCATTCCAAATCAGAGCAAAAACTCTTTCATTTCAATTTTAACTTTATTTTGTATTATTATTATAATACAGTACAAAATAAAATAAATTGAAGTAACATGTTTTTAAAAAATGAAAATGTTCCATTCCAAAAATGTCAAAACAGGATGTTTTGGCCCCGTTTTACATTGTCGGAACTATTTTTCTGGTTTTCTTCCGAAACAGAATTCTGGCAAAATCAACTTGCTTTTGCAAAGAATTTTGGTGAATAGCATATTCTGACAGAATATGGTTCCATCAAAGTTTCTCCATCAAGCTATAGATTTTTTTTTTTTTTTTTTTAGATTGGATTGATTTTTTCCATGTAACATAGAACTGGCCATGCAGGCTAATAATTATGATAGTCTACATTTGGTCAATCATGTAAATCAATAAAAATAACATGGAGCAAAAAACAATTGATGTAGCTAATGATGACAGGAAGTAGGGTGTTATGCTAAGGTTTAATCCTTTTATGGTTGCATACAAAAAATGGGAACCCGTATCCCAGGATGTAGGCACCCTTAAGAAAATTTTTAAAATATTTTTATGATTTTCAAGTTTATCAATTAATCTAACCAGCAAAAAACAAAATATCCCAAATCCTCTCACCACTCTCATACCTTCATTCCCTAGGAATGAAGCCATGGAAAATGACATGGGCTTAGCAGCATGCTCTGATGGTCAGCATTTTGGGGCTGTTTCAGACCAAGGGGAGGAGTGAGTTCCAAGTCTGAGGGGAACTGACAGAAAGCTCTGCAGGCAGCTGCCTTTCCTAGAGGGCTTCAGCATGAGCACCTCTGCTGACCTGAACGCTGAGGGTATGGTATCTTGCAGGCAGGCCCTAGGGCATTTAAGGCTGTATAGATTAAGAAAAGCATTTAAAACTCAACCTGGAAACTGGTAGGCAAACAGTGCTGATCATAGACCATGAGTGTACTATGCTCATGGAGAGATGCCCTGCTTAACAAATGAGATAATGTGTTTGTTCTTCACTAGTTCTGTTAACACCATCTGTTTGTTCTGTAGCTGCATGTAGGGTGCATTGCTCTAACCTACTCTCATGGTGACAAAGGCATGGATGGCATCATACGTGATAAAAGACCAGGAAGTTTTGATTGTAAGTAAATAGAAAAAAATCTGCCTTGGCAATTGCTGTAACTGGTTACCTAACAGTAGCGGGGAAACCAGCCTTAGATTATGAATTCAAACAACAATAAAATGCAGACACACCTTTAATCAAAGATGGGTATTATCTTCACCCCATCTTCCAGTTGTTTCCCCTAGTCAAACAACATCACTTCAGTTTTATCCTGATTGAGCCTCAGCTAGCTGTCTTTCATGCTCCAGTCTTGGACAGACACTAGGTAAGACAAGGTGAATGACGTAATATCGTCTATTGAACCAACTTCTGTAGTTGAGAGATACAAGGTTTTGAGCTTACACAGAGATCTCCTCTACAGCAACACTGCAGCTACTTGGTAAGGCATTCAACAGCTTTGACTGGATCAAATGAGATGGAAATATATAATTAGGTATCAATACCGTACTGACTACACTACAATGCAGGGGTCATCCCTAACTCTCCAAGAGGCCCATATACACCTCTACCTCGATATAACACTATCCTCGGGAGCCAAAAAAAATCTTACTGAGTTATAGATGAAACCGCATTATATCGAACTTGCTTTGATCCACCAGAGTGCACAGCCCTGCCCCCCCAGAGCACTGCTTTACCGCATTATATCCGAATTTGTGTTATATTGGGTCATGTTATATCGGGGTAGAGGTGTACTTCTTAAACAAGAGGGGAGATGAGATTGAATCCTGCAGAACATAAGAACTCGCCCTTAAAGGAAAGAGAATTTTCCATCACCTCTCTTGGGGAATATGCAGCAAGAAAGAAATGCAGCCAACCAAAAGCAAGCCCTGCTTATCCCTCCTGTGACCTGCAAGTCCATCACTACCTTTTAACTAGTTTTAGCTCAGAATGAAATATTATTAGATACAGGGCAACACTTGGCCAGACTGTAAATATCAAGGAATGATTGCTTGAGCAACAGCTGCATATATGGTTCTTTAAGAAAAGCTGGCCACCAAAAAAGCACCACTAATCTCAGTAATGAGCCCAGTTCACTCTAGTGGCCATCAAAAAATGGTGAAAAATTTTGAAGTTATTTCACAGGGTTCCAAGTACACCTATTTTTAATTGTTTTTATTTTAGTGGAGTTTTTATTAAAACATTATTGAAATTCTTATCAAAATGGTTATAAAAATGTTTCATTTATCAAAAAGCCAGGTTTTGGTAAACAGAAAAGTTGGTAACTGTTCTGATTCGGAAAAAAATGTTAAAAACTTGTGACTAAGCTTTTGGGGGAATCCAACAGTGAACAAAGTAGTTTTGTTTTCTGAAAAGGTCATTTGTTTATTAAAAATTTTGTCTGAAATTTTTTGCCCAGCTCTAGTTATCGCACAAAGTATTCACAGCACATTCAGTATTTTAGAGTAACCGAGACTGATACTCTAAGGAGAGAAAACTTGTTCCTTCATAATACTGTCCTGCCATCTGGAGGCAGAGAGTTCTTCCCAACTAGGCACAATGTTATCTACAAAGTAAGAAGAAATTTTCATACAGTGGTAAGTATTTAATTTGATAACTCAGTGTAGATGGCTCAGATTAGTCCATCATCTCCTGTGTACTTATGTATGTTATTAAGCTCAGGGTAATGCATTGGTTTACTGATATGTTATATACCATGAATCATTACTTTGAGCATCCTCTCAATTTTGATTACAACTTGAGTCACATTTTTGTGTAGTTTATATAGGCATTGAGGCCAGGTTTCCACAAATCTATCTCACTAAAGATATGTTCCAAGCCACATACTGCAAAGTGTAAATTATCTCAACCATGTGACTGAGGCAGATCCTCCGCTCATGTAAACTGCTGCATTGGTATCAGCTGAGGATCTGGCCCAGGCATTGCTGGTGGAGCATTGCCCGATGTCTTATATTCTTTCTGGAAGCTACAAAGCATACATGAAGAAAGCTGGAGATAAACTGCAGATTGAAAACCTGGAGAAACTATCCCCTTAAGAATGCCCTCGAATAAAAAAAGAAAAATGTGATATCTATTCAGAATGGGAATGGTGATTAGAATATACTTTTATTGCTGTTTTGAGGGATGCATGTTTCCCAAGAGAGATAGCAGAGAAAGAGATAAAATGGAGCCAGCCAGACTACATGGTTTTCTACAGCAACGGAAAGAGGAAAAACATAAGATATTAACCGCAGTTTAAAAAACTAATTAAAATGGTCCATGAATGAGTAAATAAATCATTTCAATGGTAATTTTTAACAGCTAGTACCCATAAGAACAAACAAAAACAAATACATTGTTCATCTATGACAGTGGTCCCCAAACTGTGGGGTGCGCAGTCCTAGAGGGATGCAGAGGAATGAGGGGTGCGGCACAAGAGGACAGGGAGGGAGTGCCGCTCAGCACCACTTTGCCCCCAGCTCCATTCCAGCCATGCCCCTGGCCCCAGCCGTGGTTCCCTGGTTTCTGCTTCTTGCTGCGGCTTCGCTCCCAACCAGCGATGGGGGGCACAGCCACATTCTATTAATGCCAGGAGGGACACGAGAGGAAAAGTTTGGGGACCACTGAGCTAGGAAGTGTGACAATTCTCTAATTTAAATTCATAGCATACAGTGGGCAAACATTCAAGTGAATCTCCGTGTCAGGGTGTAATCCCATTACATTACTCAATATTCTGTGCAGTAATTAAGAGAGATGAATAAAATAAATACATTCTGTGCTAAAGATCACATCATCTGGTAAATAACTATTTGTAGCAACTCAGAGAAAGGTTGGATGTTGTTCTGTCCTGATCATGCAAAGGACAATTTTCTCAAGCATGAAGGTGTGGTTAGGTGGAATTAAGAATTGCCTGCAAGGTCTTTACATTATAGTCAACCAGCTACTCTGTCAGTGTCACTCTTTTACATGCACTTTGGTTTCATGTTTCTATTAAAATTATTAGGTCCTGACTAAGGAATTGTATGCTGTACAAATAACTCTTCCCTTTGTTGAGGGTGGGATATCTTCTAGTACTTTCAAAGATTCTATGTTTTCTTTGGTCAGAGAGACAGCCCCAAGAATGAGCTGGGTAGGGGAGGTCACTAAGGGGCAATTTGTGGCTTTCAACTAGCTGTCCTTCTCTAACCCCGTTCTGAGGACCAAATATGCAGCACTCCCATCCAAACCTTTAAACTTTATGAAAAATGGAAAAGAGGATTAAGATTTAGCTTTTAAATGAAATGTTAAATCTATTGGGTAGCGCGATGCGTAGTAAAAGGGAAGCAAGTGAGCTTTAGCAATAAAATAGTGTTCTGTCGCTTCAGACATCCTGTGCTATACTGAATATCTCAGTGCCTACAAAACAAACAAGCAAACAAAACAGTTGTGGTATAAATCTAGAGTAATTTCAGTGAAGATACTTCAGGTTCACACTGGTGTAACTGAGATCTGGATCTGGTCATGGCTGGTAATGCACGTGTTTGTATCTGCAGTTATTAAAAGTGCAGGATTTAACAAGTCATTTGTGCTCTTGCTACATTTGTTTCCTCATGTTGTGGTGTCATCCTTATCTATTGATAAATCTGACTTCATCATAATAGTCACACATGCTTTAAGAGGTATATGCAGTGTTATAGCTCCAATGGTCCCAGGATACTAGAGAGACAAGGTGGGTGAGATATATCTTTTATTGGACCAACTTCTGTTAGTGATAGAGACGGGCTCTTGAACTACACAGAGCTCTTCTTCAGATTTGGGAAAGGTACTCAAAGTGTCACAGCTAAATACAAGGTGGAACAGATTGTTTAGCATAAGTAATTAACACACATTTCAAGGGACCATTCAAGGTGGAGTGGCCAGTTACCCCCCTTCCGGTCAAGAGGGGAAAGGCAGCTGGGGTAGAGGGTTGTTAGTGGGTATAAATCCAGTGTCTCTTATTCAGTCCATGATTTTCAGTGTCTTACAGCATTATGAATTTAAGCTCCCAGGCTCATCTTTTGAAAATGTTGTGCAGTTTCCATTGAGGATGAGGACCGAGAGGTCAGATACAGAGTGATCGTTTTGTGAGAAGTAGTCACCCACTGGTGATGTGGTGTTTCTTTTATCATTTTCCTGTGTGAGTTCATTTGGGTACCTAGTGATTGTCTGGTTTCACCCACATGGTTGTTATTGGGACATTTAGTGCACTGGATGAGGTACACCACATGTTGCGATAGACATGTGTAGGACCCAGGGATCTTGAAAGATGTGTTGGGGGGTTGATCATTGTAGCGGGTGGAGATATATCTACAGGTTTTGGATCTGTTGTTCTAGCAGGGTCTGGTGCCGTTTTGAGTGGTGTGTCCTGGTCTGTGGGGAGCTTGCTTCTGATTATGAGTTGGAGAGGTTGGGGTTGTTTGAAGGCCAGAAGAGGAGGTTCAGGGAAGATTTCTTTGAAGATGGGGTCCCCATCGAGTATGAGTAATTATGCAGCATTCTGGACAGGCTGCTGAAATGCATGCTGACATGCCTTCATTGTTCTGGTACCCAAGCTAGCTAGATTAAAGAGAGCTCGGTTATGTCTGCATGAGCTGCAGTCACACCCTCTGACTGCAGCGCAGACCTACCCCCTTCTCTACTCCCCATCAGCGCCGGTAGGGTACCCACCTGCTTGATTATAGCAGGCTTCCTCATAAACCCAAACACTTTGCTTACAAATACAGTTAATAGGTTTCTTTCAAATAAGCAGCTCTTCTGGAGAAAATTAAATGAGTGCTGCATGCATGACACTGCCTAGGTCTTGGGTCAGACAATTAAGAGCGTGGTTCTGTCCCCATTACACAATGCGTAGTACCTAACTCCAGGAATAGTCCCAGTGAAACCAATGGAGTACACAAGGCACTGAAAGCTTCTCATAACTGGGAACTTCAGTCCTGCTAAGTATTTGCTCACCCTGAGAACAGCTTAGGTATGTTTCAGGGCTGAAGCTCCACTCCTGCAACTTAAGTGGATGTAACTAAACTTCAGTTACTTGGTGTTTGCTATATTAGGGTTTACCTGTACTCCAAATTCACCTTGCTGAGAGCAGAATTTGGCCCATCAGCAATAGCAATTTACACTTATATAATACTCTTCCCAAAGAAGCCACAGAGTGTGGTACACATTATGAAATTTCCAGGAGTTAAGAACAGTTAAAAGCAACAACAACCCAATTTTGAATTGCTGCACAGATTGAGCATTACAAATGGCATGAGGAAGTATATTTCATAGTCAAAGGGCAGGACTGCTAAAAAGCTTTGGTTTCTATTGTCATAGGACTATAAATAGGTCAGATTTAAGAGACCAACTGATTTAATAATTAATGAACAGTGAGGGGTATAATGAATCAATTAGATCAATAAGGGTCACACCATACAGTATGAGGGAGGGAAAAAAACCCTTAGTGAAAATAAAGAAATTTAAATACAAATAGTGGTTTGGATTTCAGTCAGGATACTTCATTTTATTTTTATCATGGAGAGAGGCTAGTGAATGTGACTAAATTTGCAGGGTATGCAGGGAATGCTGTACTCTTTGTGTAACACAAAGATAGAGATTGAAGTCAATAGAGGTCCTCTGATTTACAGCACCTGAGAGCCATTATACTGCAATCTGTGAAGTCTGTATAACAAAATACTTTTCTCTGGAACTATAATCTTACTACACTCTTATATCTTTTGTGTGTGTGTGTGTGTGTGTGTGTCCTTCTCCCATTTTTTCTCCCTCTTTTCTGGGGCAAAAAGGGAAGGATTTCAGTCCTATAAAAGAATGAGAAACCTTCCACTAAACTCCACTGATGTTGGTAGAGTAAAAGGTGGTATGGGATAAATCCCAGGATAAGTCAGTTAGCCCAGATCAGCTATTTTCAAAGTTCTCTGAGGTAGTGAGTTTGGAAATGGTCTCAAAACCTCATAAGAACGGTCAGATTCATTTTTCATTTTTGCATGGGTTTTTTTGTGCATGAACAGGATTTCTAAAAGTGGTGATCTCCAGTATGATAACGATGATGGGGAAATCTTTTATCTTGCTCATCAGCATCACCTTCCATGCTACAAAAAGTGACAGTCTCAGGGAGGCCTTGGTTGAAGAAGAGAACACACTTAGTAATTATTAATTATGGGAAGTAATGCACCCAGTAGATAAAGCACTGGATTAGGTAATAGGATACTTGGGTTCTATAACTATCTGCCACAGAATTGCTGTGTAACCTTAAGCAAGTCATTTAATCACTCTTGCCTTCCTATGAATAATACAGAGGTAATGATACTTACCAATTTTAGTAAAGTGCTTTGAGATATGCAGATGAAAAGTATTCGCATAGGTTATCAGTGGTATTATTTTAATTATTATTACAGTAATTTAATCAAGACAAAGGCTTCACTAAGAATTGTTTGAATCCTGTTTTGGGTGTATTGTGCATTTGTTTGGGGTGGGGATGCTTAATTAAAATCCTTATAATTATAGTAACATGTTTTACAGGTGCACATTTCTTCAGTTTAATTTATACTGAAAGGAATAGTGTTAAAGATAGAAAAGATTAAGGAAAAATAAGACAGGCATCAAGTTTCTTCAGTAAAAGTTTCACCCTAATGAGTAATCCCTTGGAAACAGCATGTACCACATTAGACAATTCAAGGCTGGTAGGAGGTGCAGCCCTCCATCAGGTCTCTTCCCTTAAAAATAGAGAGTTTTATGTAATAAAGTCATGTTTCTCTCACTTCCCGTTTACATACAAGAAACTGGATTTCATCATTTGGTTCATTTCTTCATTGTCCCTTTAAAGCAAACTCTAATCAGTAAATATAGTATGAAGAATGGCTGGATGCTACAGTACATAAAATAATCAAGTTAAGTGTTTTATAGCTCTATTGTAATTGAGCTACCTAGACCTGGTGTATTTAATTAATGTTCTTTCCTTTGAAATGTATTTTGCCTGTTAGACAAGTACTTGGCCACCTAGAGTCTTTCATCTCTGATGTTAATTGACTATTGTCTGCCAATTACTATGACTGGAATCCAAAGTGAATTATTCTGGCTTCCAAAACAAATTAATTTGTCTTCCAAATTAAAGAATGCGAATATACTGATAATTCATAGAGAAAAGATGAACGTGTATCACACTCAGAATTCAAAGTTGGAAGGAGGAGCATATGGAAAGACAATGGCAAAGATCACCTTTTTTCCTATGATGCCCTCTACTGTTTTTGATCATGGCAATTTTCTCAAATATATGTGTGGACCATCAGGAACATTCATATGGGGAAGTACAATACAGGGAGGTAATTATGAGGATAGAATATTCAGGGGAGAAAAATCCATCAACTGCTGGGGTTTTACTGTGAGCCTTAAAATACAATAACCAGTGGAAGGGCACACCTCAAATAAGAGAAAACTAGAGGAGAAAATACACTCCAGTGTGCAAAATAAGTTAATTTCATAGCTGCATCCCAGAATATCCAGAGAACAAAGAATTTAGCAGGACCTAAAGACACCTAGCTCAAAATTCCACATGGTGGTTCAAATTTATTTGGATCAGAGTTCAGGATGCTAATGAAAAGGAGACTGACAGCCAAGACTGAGTCTTGTAGGCTCAGGGTTGGGACGCGGGCTTACTGGACTTTTAATGGCCCCGTCGGCAGTGCTGATCGGAGCCACCATGGTCCCTTTTCGACTGGATATTCTGGTCGAAAACTGGACACCTAGCAATCGTACATTTATCAGGCTTAATTAGAAGGGGAGGTCCTGTAGGCACAGTGAACTCCTTCATACATAAAAATAAGAGGCAACTAGTTGCTTTACTTTACTGGATCAGGGATGTGTGATGATACAAAGGCATGCCTTTTATGCTGCAGGGGACAAAGTGAGGTTGAAGCAATGCTAATAAATTAGGAAAATAGATTTAAACCCACAAGCTATTTGTTACATTTGCTACATTTTACTGAGCTATTTGAATGTTTTTGTGCCTACCAAGGTGTTTGTCTTGATTTTCAGTAGATGAACAATGGTAAGAACGAAAGATACAAAACCAAGAGTTGCAGTTTTACAACATAAGCTATCTTTATCAACAGCCACCAAATATCGAAGCTCCCCTAGCAGGTCTCCAATAATAAATTAATGTAAATCAAGTATTCGTGCAATCATGCAGGTCATTTATAATTGCCAGGTAATTTAGACATTAGCAAGCAAGTAACAGAAGGTGGTTTTGACATGCAGAAATCTATCACAAATTATATTGCTACCTTTTATAACTACAGCGCTATGATTAATGTTGTGGGGATGCCATAGAGAAATAAAACAGACTGTATTTAGATGGATGAATAATGAAGAAAGCTTATACTTGCTGCAGAGAAATACATCGGCAAATAGTGCTATATAGAAAACCAGAACATTGCTGCAGTATTAAGAAAACATGTATATCCCAAAATTAGATGTTATATAGGATATAAAAGTTAATAAATAAGAAAAGGATGATCCATGTATTTAAATATCAATATGATCTTTTCTTGTGTGCAGTTTGCTCCTGTTATCCACTTTGAAAGCTAAAATTAATGCATTGATATAACTACCCTTACTTCCCTGAAGTTCACTCCTTGTCTTAAAGAACTGTGTATAGGACAAACTTTTAAAAATAGGTTTATGCTCAAGAATGATCTGTGACTTCACGTATAGTTCTGCCTTTTGACACAGTATGTTCTGAAGGTAGTAGGGACAATTGTGATATTTAATAAGTTTGCTTTCACTTTCTCTCCTTCCCTCTTCATTTCCTTCTTTCATTTTTCTTTGTCTATCTAATCTTCTGTACTGTATTTCTCCATCTAATCAGCATTTGTGAAGTACCTGCCATTTATCTTCATAATCTTTTGTGTATGTCACTTACATTCAATCTGATAATTTTTTTGTTTACTCTTATCTATAGTCTTCCTCTGATGTTTTTTTTCTCCTTTTGAAATTTGTATAGGAAAATAATGGCAAAGCACGTACTCTCTCTCCTCTCCACTTACAATTGACAACCACTCACAATGCACATATCCGATTCCTCAATATCTCACTCCAATGCACAACCTTAAGTCTGACCTATAATATGTTATTACTTTCTTTTAAAATGTTGAGGTTAGAGTACAAACTGAATTTTGATGTGACTGTGAGGAATTAGCTATATGGTGGAAGTGACAGGAAGTTTCCTCTGGTGGTGGCGTGTCTCTAAATGTGTTTAGGTATTATAATGTGTAGGTGTTAAGGAATGGTGATAATAGTGCCCTAATTAGTGATTACCTTGATTTTTCAGTCATAGTGCTGGTAGGAAATGCACTTGAGAAACTACCTCTAAGTTAACTAAGTTTTGTATCCAACGTTTACTAACAGTATTGAGATATTGCAGTCCATTTGTTTCATGCAATGCCATGAGGGCAAATGGCATCTAAGGATAAATGTATCATTACACAATAACATGCTTTCCATCACATCTTAGCCTGTAAGTCGGGGCATAGGAGAGCTAGATAAATGTGGCTAGGAATCCTTTCTGCTGTCAATGAACACACACTGGACCTGTGACTCAATATTTATCTGTGCCACAACTGTCAAAGCTGTCTAAAGCTTAGAATGTAGATAACATTCCATATAGTGTGGAACAAAGATAGTCATCACTAGGTGAAGAAATGCTCTGTTATATTAATTTAATCCTGAGATTGAAGGGTGTGTTGGTTTTCACAGGCTATGATAGGTGATGACATTTGGGAAAGAGATGGAAGAAAGGAGGCTGCTTTACTTTTGGGAAAGGACAACAGCACTAGTTAATCCCCATCTGTAGTTGCAATTCACAGTGCTGGTCTGTATCAAAGAAAGCAGAAGATATGCGGCCGTGCAGCAGTGTGTTGATTGTTGTTCAGATCTATCCTGAAATCTTTACATCCAAGGGACAAAAGTGGGGAAATGTGTTAAAGATGCAGCAAATTGCATTTGAGTAATACCGAATATGGGTAATGTTGTAATGTTTACTTTCTGTGCATATTACATGTCCCCTTAATTCCCTTCTCTGGTGTTAACAATCTCAATCATTTGGGGGTGAGACTAGACTGTAGCACTTCCACTGCTGTCCCTGAGTAGAGGAGGCTGCAGAACTGCACTGGCCCAGGAGGAGGACTAGAGAGATCATTCTTCAGGTTTTTCCCTTGTGCACAGGGTGGGGGGGGGGAGAGGGAGGAGGCGAGGGTGTGATCTGTTCTATCTGCTATATCAGATTGCGTGCTGCCACCTCTCCACAGGCTGGTGCAGAGGGGGATCATGGCCATATCTCCAATCCTCCCCCACTCTTTCTTGGCATCCTGACTCTGGCAGGGAGCAGGTCAAACAGTCTCTGCACTCCCCAAAATGGAAGAGATTTTTTTTGAGAGAGGCCCATGCACAGCTGTGCAAGGTGTGTGTGTAGAGAGATTGTTGCTCGCTCTTCTACCCTCATACATGGGTCTCTTGCAATCCTAGCCTTTGATATCTTCCCTTGGTTTTATTCCTATAATGTCCCCATAAGCATTGTGTAATGCTAGTAATTGTTTTCCAGTAAAGCTTCTGATAGGCTTTTTATCTTGGGATCACTCAAAAATACTTAGTCACATGACATGTAATTAATATCATGTCTGTGTATTGGACTTAGTCAGTAATTCTCCTTGAAACTGTATATTCATTTTGCTTGGAGTTTTGATAAGGACTGCTACAAAATTCCCACATGGATAAAACACAACAAAGCAAAAAAAAGGCCCTTGCTGTTGCACATCTGATTTGATTTTTTTTTTTTTTTTGGACAGTCATGTCTATTTCACTTTAAAGCATACCTGAAACCTCCCCATTATGTGCTCTATGTGATTTTTTTACCTGATTATATCATGGAAAAGCAACCACTAATGTTTCAACATTCACTAATGGATAATTTATTTTGTTTTTAAGTCAAGGATATATTTATTCTGTTTTGAATGCAGTTTCTGACCTTGTGCGTCAGAGTAATGCAAGGATAGTAACCGAATATGGTAGCGTGAAAATTGTACTTGTAATTGCAGGCAAAAGCATTACTGTGAACCCCTCACACTGTAACAGTATGTACACTATTGACTCAGTTTGGCCTGTGAGGTAAATTGCTCCAAGTGTCATTACATTGCAATTAGCAGTTTCAAATCAGAAAGATATTGGGTCACATTCTGATCATCTTTGTTGATTGGCACCCTTCTTTACAAAGGTATCCATTGACTTCAGTAGAACTGTTTGTGAAGAAAGGTACTATTCAATGGAAGAGTATCAGGATCTGGCCCACTATTTGAGTTGGTGTAATGATAAATAGCATCAAAAAGTGCTCTATTAATTTGGCACTAGTTTTCCCTTCACTAGTGGGAGTGTAGATTTACTTGTTGAGTAAATGCTGAGAGGAAATCATTTCCCTGAAATGGCTATCTGCAGAATACAACACTGGTAGGTGTGGAATGAGATCTGTCTATCAGCTGCAGATATTGCCATAAAATTGTCTTCCTTGCACTGTGACAAATCCTGTGGCTCCATCGGCCTCAAGAGAGGAATGGTCAGGGACTGGAGAGACTCTTTTCTTGTGTCGCACAACCATAAACAAGCCCATATTTACGGCATTTGTTGGAAATGTTTCATAACTATGTACCAAGCATATTGATACTATGCAGTAGCGTTCAGCTTGTGTAACGGGGAAGATCTTGCAGGGAGTCCAAAGAATCCTGCTCTGGAATTTTTTGAGAAATATCTGCCATTTGATGCTGCTTGGTTCATACCAAACGGAAAAATATTTACTCTTCAATCTCTTGATGCGTACCAAGTGATACAGACTAACACGGCTGCTACTCTGAAACCTGTCATTATGCAAGGCACTGCATTTAGCCGTATGGAGTGGAAATCCATCAACCTCCTCAATATTTATTCCACTCTATATGCATTCGAAGAAGTGGGCTGTAGTCCACGAAAGCTTATGCTCTAATAAATTTGTTAGTCTCTAAGGTGCCACAAGTACTCCTGTTCTTTTTACTAGATAAGATGAGAGGAAAGCAAGGAAACCACTCCATTTGCTCTTTTGGTTTTATTAAACTTTTAACACATCAGGTTCCTGAGATTCCTCCTTCAGCTCATCCCTGAACTACCAACTTTATTTAGATTCACAGGAATGCACTACTCACACACTGCAAGACTGCACCAGAAAAGTGTTGTAGGTGTATTCTTTTCACACACAAATGGAGCTGGCAGGGTAAAGTGGAGGGTCTAAATTGTACCATGTAAGGGCCTGTGAGCTAAAATAAAGCAATCTTGATGTTTCATTTTTTGTGTTGTTGAGGCAGACTGGTTCCGAGCTGTAATTTTATCTGTATTAGAGCTTTCATTTTGGATGGTTAATATTTCTTGTATGTAAATGGGACCTTAAAAAGTTATTTTAGGCAGTCAATATCATTATTTATTATTTTTTGGTGCTGACTATTTGCTGAGTGCTGTACAGAAGAAAAAAAAAAGGCAAATTGCCTTATACAGAATGACAGTATTTTATAGTTGTAGCCCAATGCACTTTAATATTACTGTTGGAAGCTGTAGTATTTTGAGATACTATTTTAAAATATTGTACTTTTTTTGTAAGACACTTCAGATAAAATGACTAACCCAATCCTAACCCGCTAATTGAACTAACCTATGAGGTTTGAAAAAAGCTTAGTTTTAAGCTTTATTTTCACTGTTTTTACTGTCGTTTTTATTGAGGTTGAAAGTGAAAATACCAACAATCTTTTGTGAAAGATTATCCTTAGACAAATCCTGTTGTTGTTGTAAATCTCCCATGAAAGCCTGGTCTTTTGAGATTTCCAGCATCCTTTCTAGATCAGTTTCAAATAAGTTCAAGCTTCATAAAAACATCAAAAAATTAGATGTTTATATCCAAACTGAACTTCTAAAATTGTAGGTAATAATTAATGGTGAATGAACCTCTAAAATTTTGAAGTCAGAAAATTGTGTGTTTGTATCATTTATGAAAAAGTAAAAGAGAACTTTTTCTGCTTCTGCTGTTAAGATTCATTGAGGTGTAAATGATTTTGAAATGATGCATGGTGATTTAGGGTCATGGTGCATGTGAACAATAGATAATTATAGGACTTGTATTGCTTAGTAAGCAAAATACTGAATAGTCACAGAAAACACTTCCTTTAAAAACTAACAGACTAAACGTACAACATTTTTCATGGTCATGACTCTTTATACTCTTTACCTTCTTGATCTCTCAGCACTCTGGTGCACTCCTGGGCCAAAGTTGCCCACTTCAGAGCCTTTTAGAAATCTCTGTTCACTCTGACATCCTTCAATATGGCTCCTACAGCTGCTGGACCAACCCCCCCTCCCCGCAGCGGATGGAAAAATTCCCTAGTTTTCTGGTACATTTTGGACGTGTGAAACAGTCTATGGTGCTCCTGCTGGCAGGTCATCTTCTCAGTTTCTTCTTTAGCACAGATGCATTTGACCCTCACTTCTTTTCCTATACCAATAACTAGAAAGGAGCTAAGGTCCTGACAGGTATAGGCCAACTAGTTCACCTTCAGATGAGGCCTTGAAATGACTTGTGGACCTAGAACTGCATCTCTAGAATGTTACTGTGCAGGTGCCATGCATGCGCGTGCAGGAGAGCCTTGTTCAGACTGCAGATCCAGTGCTGTCTGTAACTACACTTTTTTTATCTTTATCTCTAAGCAGAACTTTCATTACAAGTCATTTAAAAAGTATATTTAACATCATTCTAGGGCATGTGTATCAATTTCCTCCATCTTAACAAGTACAAGTGCTGATAATTTGTTCACTCTACCAGTACTTCACACAGCTTTGAAAATGCACTCTACTTTACTATTTTTATCTACAGAGGTGAAGACCTCAAACATCTAGAGAGTTCTTTCTTGCTATCATGCCTTCTCTTTACAAGACAATGAGCCTAAGTGGAGTCCTCAACTTTTTCCCCACAATTTAAAATTTTCCTCATTTATCCTCATTACCTCGTGTATCATGGTGTGGAATGCAACTTTCCGACTGGGAAGTTATATCTATCTGTGGTGGTAACAAAATCCTGGACACTGCCACTATCAAGAGAAGATGGATGAGCCCATTCAATGTTTTCATGAATATTGCTGCATGAATTTCCTAGCAGAAATACTGAACTATTTTCCCAACTTGATCAGCCCAGAGAGCAATCATTTTAGAGTATTTTCAATGAAGTTCTCTGCAGCTCAGCCTGTTGCCACTAGAATGATCTCACTAAGGATTCCTTAAGCTAATATTTGCTTTAATAACTCAGGTTTGTACATATTAGAAATTAAAACAGTTATTTGAGTTACTGTATTTTAAAGACTCCATTTTTATTTTTAATTGGAGCAAATGTTGCCAAATATTCACAAAGTATATGCTATCTTACCTGGTGGTCAAAGATCTGTCCATTCTTTTGGACTCAAGATATTAAAAGAAAGAATATTCAGAAGATATGCTTAGCCTTATTTTATTAATTGTACTTTGGTAGGTTATTTCAAATGTAAGAATAATTCAAAAGAGCTTAAAGAATACTCATTAATTCCTGTTCCTTGTGTTAAGACCTTTGTGTTTCTCAGGTCTAAGTAATTTCCACTATGAATAAATTTCAGTATGTTCAAATTTATGCAACTGAAATGTTAGAAAATAACATTAACTCTCCAAAGCCTTGGGACTTGCTATACTTTTCTCTACTGCAAAATCTTATCTTTCCCTTTGTGAGATGGTATCAACCTTCCTTTCTGTCCTCTTTTTTGGAGACGGATAATAATAAGTTAAAACAAAAAACAGTCACACTAAAAAGCATTTTTCAGTCGTGTGTGTGGTTTCCCCATAATATAACAACTACATTTAACATAAAATAATTTAAACAATGCTTAATGAGAAATGGTGTCCTTGAGAGACACCAAAACCATATATTCAGAGTGTTGTCAGAGGCTACCGGTGTGGTGCTCTGCTTTCTCCTATGTTGATATCACTCGGCTGCGTGCGTGTGTCCCCTCTGTGTGCTGCCCCAGCTCTGCGCAGATAGCTGACCCAGCAGACCCGAAGAGAACCCGCAGTGACCACAGAGTCTAGTAAGATGCAAAGTCACGTCGACCAGGTTTATTGCGACCTCAGACACAGTTGCAGTTCCCCGTAGATTACTTAGTCTATCGGGCATACTACGAGAGATTGCCTCTTGGCAATGGACCCGGCTCAGTCACTGGCGGGACTTTCCACTGCCTCCTCGGCCGGACAAAGACACCACTCAGGGATGCATTCTTATACACAGATACAAATAAGTTACATATCACTCCTGACATACTGAGGTGCAACCCCTCTACGTAGCAAGGTACAACCCCTCTACGTAGCAGCCTCTCACCTTGTACATGTTGGTTCGATCAAAACAACTCTATCCATCATTTTACCCTTTTGCCTCATTTTTGCAGAAAAAAGCACAAAGTGAGTTTTTGGATTCTTTGCATCGCTTCCTGAACCTCACTAGATTTGTTCTTTTGTATATCTTCCAGTGGCACCTGGACATAATGAAATTCCTCATGTTCATCTCATCACATGGTATTTCTTCATGGACATGTTGTCTCCAGAATTACTTACAGGCCTTGATAAATCACAAGTGGCACCTGTATACGTGAATATCATACTATTACTTAGCTTTTATGAGTTGGTCTTTACATATTCAGAGTGATTTCACCAAGACTAATTAATTGTCGCAATGCCCCTGTGAAATAGCAATAATAGGTAAGTATGTGTTTGCATCACCTTTAAAAATGGGGATGATACTAATTAATAAGTTAAATGACTGAGACTATGATGCAAATAAATAGCATGGCTGGGATTAAACTCAGAAATTCATGGCCTCACAGTCAGCCCACTAGACCATGATGTAAGATGCTAAAGATTGAGAACAGTGACATCTCAATGTACAGAAGAGAGGAGATATTGCAGTCCTGTATGGTCCTTTGGATTGTGCTGTATAGTATTGCATGACTAGAGCTGGTTGAAAATTTTCCAGTATAGTATCGTTCCGTCGGAAAATGCCATTTCCTTATTGAAACATGGGAATGTATCAATTTAGACTTTTTTCATTTAGAAAAAATGGGGCATGAGGGTAGGGGAAAGAAGTATTTTGATAAGGCTGAAACAATCCCCCTCAACATTTTTGCAATGGCACATTTAGATTTTTTTGTTTCAAAACAACTTTTGCTTTTGAACGTTTTTATTTTACACAATAAAAACGTAAAAAGTCTAAATTAAAACAAAACATTTTAATTTTATCTAGATGAAATATTCTGATTGACCCAAACCAATTTTCTCCAAAATTTTGTTTTTCAGAAAATTTCTAAATTCTTTCCTCTAATTCAGAATTAAAACAAATGTCAAAACAATTGAATTTGCCACAAAATGGAAATTTCAGGTCCCTCACAGCTCTAGTGTTGACTCTTATTTCATTCAATTAAATAATCATATCTTTGAAGATTGTGGTGACTCAGCTACAAAATTCTTAGTTTATTAGTACTGCTATGCTGGGAATTAGGTGAAGTTGGTAACCATAATAGCTGCCCTTCATTAAGGATAAATGTAAGAAGCAGTTAGACTGCTTTTGATGTAAAATAGTTGAAACAATAGGAGCCACGGCCCAAAACACAGGCCACCTGCAAGGCCAGTCAAGTGCTGAGCTCTGTGGGCAGAGGACTGAATGCAAATGCAGAGGGCTGAGTATTGTTTTTGGTGGAGCTGTGTGTGTAAGAGAACAGATGTAGCTAGCAACACCACAAAAGTGGACAGAGAAGGCAGCAGAAAGCCAAGGACTGCCAGAGAAGCACATGTAGAGTGACCTTGAGAGAAAGCTAAGAGAGAGAGGCTTCCTGGCGATAGTGCTGGCTAGAAAAAAGAGGCTTGGGAATGTTGAGCAAGGAAACAGTCTTCTGTTTGGTTCCTGCTGTGTTCAAAGAAACAGGACTTTATTTACATTGTTTGTAAATAAACAGGAATGAATCAAAGCAACTCTACCATCAATTTCTCTTCCTATGGGAAACAAGCTGCAAGACCCTCAATGTTTGCTGACTGGTTGGTAGAATGGTGGTGTTGTCCTAAGAGAAAAGAGGTAGGTATGTGAGGAAAGATTAAGAGATCTATATTAGCTATGCTGAACTTGAGCTGATGGCTAGACATCTATGAGAAGATGTCAGAGAGACAGGCTGAGATTTCAATTTGGACAGAAGGAGACCGGTCTAGAGTAGAGAGGCAGATCTGTGATTCATGTGCATAGAAATGGTAGTTGAACTTATATTTGTGGATGAGATTACCCAGTGATAATATGTAAAGAAAGAAGAGAGAGACCAAGGACAGAGCCCTAGGGAGCGCTAACAGAAAGCTGGAAGGGGCATAAGGAGGATCCTCTGAAGGAGGAAGAAGCAATTAGAGAATCCAGAGAGGACTGAAGCCATGGGATGACAAGAATTTCAAGAGGAGGAGCATGGTCAGTGGTGTCAAAAGTGGTTGACAGCTCAAGGAGGATGAGGATGGTGTACTGGTTCTCAGCTATAACTACAAAGAAGTCATTAAAGACTTTGGTGAGAGTGGTTTCACTGGAGTGCAAAGTGGAAGAAGCTGGATTGGAGAGGGTCTAGAATGGAATTGGAGGAGTGGAACTCCAAGAAGAAACATAGGGCCATAGTTTCCTTAAAACCTGTTGACTGGCTTACTGTATAAAATATCACTGTAAAGGCTTACTATTAAATTACCACTACAAGGAATTCAATATAATTTACCATTGGTGTTATGGAATAATAAAATATCTTAAATGCTGCTCTATGAAACTTTTTACTGTAGGTCTCTCCAGACATAGTGTTGTGGTTTTGTAATTGATATAATATGCTTTAAAAGCATTTTGTTTTGAATTTTTTTAAATGCGAGCGAACAAGTTTACACCTTTTAAAGCACTTTACAGACATTAACTAATTCATGCTATGAAGTCTTATAAAATTGTCAAGTATTAATGCTGGTTTTTATTGCAAGAGACCTATTAGGAAGAACATGATAATACACTTTCCTGATATATGGAAATAAGAATAAAAATAGATGTTTGAACATATGGTTGTTTCTTTTACAATAGCTTTTAAATGTAAAATGATATCAAGTGTGCAGAAAAACACAGCCTGTTTTTCAGCAAAAGTGACTCTTCCATGAAAGGGAATAAGTTCTTCAACAAGAAAACGTATTTCAAGAAACTAAACCATTGATTTTGAAATTCAGCTTCAAAATTACATATGGTGTTACACCAGGGGTCATTTAAGGGCAAATTTATATAGTCATAACTTCATTGCAGCTCTGTTATTATGCTCTCCCTATTAGCACACACCACCTAATTTAATGTGGTCTTGAGTTAAGAGCTCTGCCTTTAATCTACATAATCTCAACCATCTTAACTTTTATTCTATTTAATTTTATTTTGGTGTGCTTCTGGATAACTGGATGTTTCTTTGAAATAACTGATTTGCTCAAAGTCTCTCTTCTCTTCTTTCTCTTCATGCATGCAGCAGTAAGGTAGACCTGGAGTTTTCAAGGATGGATGATTTAGTGGTTGAGTTGATGGTTTTCAAGGAGTGGATGACAGTAGATCTCAGACATAGGAATCCTTGTCTCTTTAGGGGAAATGAAGGAGTGGTACTCACTTTTGTAAGATTTGCAATAGGGAGCCTTGCTGTGATGCACCTTAGAAGCGACTCATATGAAAGAAGTACAAAGTTCTAGTCAAGAGCCAGATCTTTAAACAGAGTCTGTAATTTGCGCCTCCATTTTTTATATGTCATTGTTGGTGCATAAGCTTTTGCACAATCCCAGAATGCTAGTTGTGCTCTCAGACCTGGTAGTTCAAAATATAAATACTAGTTTGATTGCGGATTTGCTGTGTGAGTCCGTAAATGTGAATTTTAGGGCTTACAGAACTTGTGAATGTAACCCATTATTTCATTGCATCTTGCATCCCCGTCTCGTGGCTGGTCCACATGAAAGAAACAGAGCCTACTGTTGCTACCAGATAATATAATATTCACCAAATGATAGGTCCTGATGAACCAGTGGATTGCAGGAAGATTCTAGATGGGTCGCCATATTTCAGGATTTATTTAAATGGGTGCTGGGAGGTGACAGCAATTCTCAATATAACAGACTGGTTTTCCTTAAACAGCACAGTGATTTGCTTCCTGGTTCTAAATTTACATATTTCCATTTTAATTGGGTTTTTAAGAATACGTAAGCATACCAAAGGGTTCAAGGTCAGCTGTTATTCAATCGTCAGAGTAGAACTCAACACTTTTTGCATGTAGGGTGTCAGTTTCCAACTTTCACTTCAGAGTAATTGCATAACGTTGGCATCAGAAATTAAATTATGAGCATTAATAATATGGCTGGTTATCTGCGGCTATCTCCTAAGAAACTTTTCAAAGCTGTTGAAAAATTAAAGTAACTCTCATATAATAACATTAACAACTGTCTCATATCAGCATAACACTTGTGATGTTGTAGAATATGCCTGATATTTACGTTAGAAACAGCAACGTAGTTATAGACAAGCATCAATGTATACATGCTTCAAGTAAAGAATCCAGTGAAACAAAGAGTGAAAGTGCCAAAATCTGTGATCAAGAATTATGATGAGAATTCTTGAAAATTTGATTTTGGATTTGTAGGTCCCAGAGAAAATCAAAAACCACAGTGCCTGGCTTGTTCTGAGGTATTAACAAATGAATCCATGTAGCCATCAAAATTGCAGCAGCATCTGAACACCAGATATCCTTATTTAATTGATAAACTGGTAAATTGCATTTTACGAATAAACAGCAAGAAAAAAATGCAACAACAAATTTGCTTATGTAAAGGTGCAACAGTGTCAGAAGCACCATTGCGGGCATCCTATCTCAGATCATCGAGGATAATGAAAAATAAAACACCTCGCATGATTGGAGAACAACTTCTGCTTCCAGCAGCTATTGACCTGTGAAGTCATGATTGGTACTGAAGCTGCCTGAAAACTGGAAACTATCCCACTGCCTGACAACACTGTACACAGAAGAATTTAAGATATAGCTTCTGATATCAAAACACAGGTCTTTGAGAAATTAAGGCTAGGGATACATGCACACTACAATTGGATGAGTCAACTAACATGGCTCAAAAAGCCAAGAAGTAGCGTTTGTATGAGAGGGGGACTTTAATGGGGAAAAAATGCTTTTATTCAGAAAAATTCCAAGTCATGCAATGAGGAAGGAAATTTTTTAACTACTAAATGAATTTATAATCACCAACAATATAAATAGGAAAAACTGTGTGGGCATTTGTACAGACAGAGCTGCCACTATGAAACAGTAAAGAAATTGTACTGAATGCTATCGCAATGTACTGCATTATCCACCGCGAAGCACTGGCAACAAAACAAATGGGTGCAGAATAGCATGAAGTTCTTAATAGTGCCATTACAATAGTAAACTTTGTCAAAGCAAACACTTGAATTCATGTTTACTTGCTATTTGTGTTCTATGATGGGCACAACTGACGATACTGACCTGCTTCATTCACAAATGTGTTGGTTGTCTCACGGAAAAGTTTTGGAATGTGTTATAAAACTTAGAAACAAACTGCTGTAGTTTCTGTCAGGAGTTAACTCTGGTTTGGCAGATTGCTTCAGAAATGGTGCTTGGATGGCCAGATCTTGTGGATATCTTTAATGCAGTGTATGCCCTTAATTTATGTTTGCTGGGTAGTAATATCAATATTCTATTTTTGCAAGACAAATTGAAAGTTTTCCAGAGGAAACTTCACGTTTGTTAAATTCTAATTGAGAATGAAGTAACCGACATTTCCACTTCTTTCAGAAAACCTCAATAGTACTGACAACATGTTTGACAGCATCAAATAAAACACACTTATTAGTACTTCACCAAAAATATTCATGTTACTTCCCCAAATTGGAATCTGACTGGATTGGGGGCCCAATTTACAGTAAACTCAGAAAATCTGCATTCTCTAGAGAGCAAAGAAAAGAATGAGTTCATTTAATTCTCATGCGTTAGTTTTCTGAAGATGAGATTTCCTTCCCAGTCATTGGAAACTTTGTTTGGGGATTAAATGTGAGTACCCTGCATTGTCAGAAAAAGCTTTTACCATTTTGCACCACCTACCTGTGTGAAAAACAGCTTTTCCATGCTGACAGCAATTAAGACCAAACAATGCAACAAGTTTCTTTTTGAAAATTATTTCAGACTTTTAAAATAGGGTAGAAAATATAACCTGAAAAATATAATGTGAAAAAAATACATATTTTATGGAGGTCATAATCTGTTTTTCTTATCAACTCAGATGGTGGATTCAAATGCTGGTGTGATTCTGGTAGCTATTACTTCCCAGAAGAGCTGAATTTTGAACCAGGCACTATTTATGTAGGTTTTCATAGTGTTTACTCTAGGAAATTTTTTTTAAATATACAGTCTCAAACATCAGTTTTATATCCATGCCAAATGTATTATGGATTCTCTGGGCCTACATTCAAGGTACCCCACTTAAACCTCTAAATGGCATGCAGGAAATTATGGGCCTGAACAGAGACCTTCCTCCCCAACAGTGGGGAATTGCCAGTGCAGAGGGGATTGAATCTGGGACCTTAAGGGCTAAAAACACAAAACTAAATCACTTGAGCTAAAGGAGCATCTGTTATCTCAGCAGTTCCCAAACTTTTTATTAAGGTGATGCCAGGGCCGGCTCCAGGGTTTTGGCCGCCCCAAGCAGCCAAAAAAAAAAAGCCGCGATCGCGATCTGTAGCAACAATTCGGCGGGAGGTCTTTTGCTCCGAGCGGGAGTGAGGGACAGTCCACCGAATTGCCGCCGAATACCTGGACATGCCGCCCCTCTCCGGAGCGGCCGCCCCAAGCACCTGCTTGCCAGGCTGGTGCCTGGAGCCGGCCCTGGGTGAGGCACCAACTGTATTTGGACCCACGAACTGTAACTGCAACAGCAATATTGATTTTGTATTAACTTCACAAAAACATTACTGTCTCCAACATACAACAGTGAAATAGTAGGTGCAGTGAATGGATGAGCTCTATGCTTCAAAATAAAATTCTTAGAAAAGGGAGATCCAGATTTGAGAAGGCATCTTTTATCAGACTAAGTTAAGCTGATACAAGAGTGGCAGAAGTATTATTACTGAATAGTTAATTGAACCAATGGAGCCCTTTTTCTGTGAATTGTCTGCAAACACAATTTGATTTATTAGTAATCATTCAACAAACACTTTATGCTAGTATATTTAAGCATATATAATATTTGTGAGCTATTTACTGTGACTGTCTCTGACAAGTCACGATTTGTTGTTCACAGTGTGTGATTGGTCACTTAAGCTACATTTTGTTGCCATTTGTTCTCCATAAGTGGATGATTGAAATTTCATGAACAGAGATCAGTGGGAATATTGAATGCCTATATTTGTGTACAACGTATCTTTATTTACATGCAGATAGGGGTGTTCACATCAAGCACTTCCCAACATTAATGCATATTCAAACCTCTTCGCTCAAGTGTTCATGGAAAAACAAACAAAAAGAGGCCACATTGAACAGCAATTCAGAATTCAAATTAATGTCTCCACTGTATTTTTTTTATAGCATGCTCAGTTTTTCTTAGCGTGCACAGTATGAGCAATTTTGGCAGCCAGTTGCTGAGCTGCTGGAGAGTATACGACGTGTGGACTAACACACAAGTGTATGCACAGAACTCAGTATGTTCACAGTCAAGATTAAAGAGTTCAGTTTCTTCTCAGTCTGAGCTCGTAGGGTCTAGGTTACGCCTAATTCAGTAATTCGTCCAATTTTGTTTTCCAGCATGACAAATCCCCAGGGCGCTCTACAAGTCGATCAAGTAACATTTCAAAGGTAAGTGGAATATGTTAACTTATTTACTTTTATATAGAATTCCAAGTCATAGCAATTTATTAAGTGTAATGCAGTATTTTATTCCACTACCCAGATACCATATTTTGACATTTTCTTTGTATTCACCCGTTTGTAATTTTAGGCTGCTGCGCTTTCATTTCAATGTAAAACATGTTAAAATACATAACAATCTTTTTTCCCCACTCAGCATAATACCTTTGGGAAATATGCTGTCATCTTTGGTCTAAGGCAGAATTATTTCTTACTCAGTTCTAGAATGATGGCACCATAGTTTTCAATATGTTGCAGTTATGATTCTATCAGCATTTGCTATCAGAGTCCCATCTACAGGGATTTACAACTAGTACATTTACACCAAAAATGGGCCAGTGGTAGAATCTCAGATCCCTTTCAGTTTCTTCGGGGCAATAAGAGAGTGTCTGTTTCAGACTTGGATCCATGGATTTAACCAACTCTTATGGTTTTGGTTCAAATGTGGCTGAAATGTCAAGTCCAAAATGGCAGAAAACAGAGTTAAAAACTGAAATCTCACAAGAGCAGTTCCAAAGGTTTTGGCACTATAGAAGCCAAATCCAAATACTAGCCATAATCTAATTTCAAACTCCATCCTATACCTGATCCAGATCTGAACACTGTCTTCAGTCCTTCTCTAACAAAAATGTATGGTGCGCTGGACCCTGCAATAAAAGGTTTTATCCCCATAGCAACATTTGATTTGAAAATGCTCACTCTAGTAATTTTTAAGTTACATGACAGCAGTTCAAAGTTTAAAAAGGTGTTCTGCTCTTGTATAACAAAACTATGGCTTTGATAAAACCACTGTAGTGTATAGTATGATCTAGTCTCTTGTTTCTTTCAGGATTTTTTGTAATGACTTTATGATGTCAAATTCCTCTTTTAGTGAGTTTAATGATAGATTTATAGGAAATTCAAAATTGAGCCTCAAACTCTAAGTCCTAACTTAGTCTGTCATGTCTTTATCTCATACCATTGGCTAAAAGAAAAGGACCGGTGTTGAATTGTAGAAAGGGTTCTGAGAGGCTTAATTAATGCGTGTAAAATGCTTTGAGATCCTCAGATGAAAGGGGCTATAGAAATGCAAAGTATTAATAATAATTAAGAAGAAGAATGAGCTCAGGTACCTCTGATGATAGGAGACTGAACTAAATAACAGATACCCTTAGTTCTGGCAGTGAAATTACAATTATGTATGTTTGGTCCTATCTCTGAATTCCTCACGTTTTAATTTTTGACAAATTCTTAAAATTATCAAGTATCCGAAGAAGTGGGTATTCACCCACAAAAGCTCATGCTCCAATACGTTTATTAGTCTATAAGGTGCCACAGGACTCTTTGCTGCTCTTAATATTATGTAAATGTAGTGTTATGTGTGTGAATATTAATAGTGTCATTATAGATGGGCCCAAACTGATACCCCAGATGCAAAGACTCTTGAACTTTTGGGAAAGTTTTGATTCAAACTTCACTCTACTATATGCTGAACTAAACTCAAAACCCTAATACTCCCAGACTTCGGGAGGACCCAGTGCCTCCTTAATTTTGAACCTGGTTACTTATAATAACTAAATCTATAACGATTTACAGTACATAGTTGTCTGTTTTTCTAACAATGTCAAAGTACATGAATTACTTGTAAATTATGACAAAGCCACAGCATCAGCGGTTCATAAATAATCAGTAAGGGACTGTAGAAATATATTCAGTGTGTGTTAAGGCAGAACATATCCGCTTCTAACATTTCTCTTAAAGTGACCTTTGTGGAGACCAGTTTTTCTGGATGATACTCTTTAAATATGATGTGTACAGCTTACAAATTAGCTATTGCAATGCAAAATTGTCCAGACTTGCCCTTTCTTAGGCTGTCTCCTGCTCATCTGTAGTATGATGTCATTCCATTTGACCAGCTACATTATATATTCCACTAATAGGGAATATGTTGGAGTATACTTGACAGGGGATCCAATGTTTCCAATTAATTTTCTGCTCTGGAAAACATTTTTTAAAAAGAAAATACATGGCTTTAGATTAATATAGTGTGGTACAAAACCTGATCTAATTGAAATGATTCCCAAAACGGCATAGTTGTACAGCATATTTTTTCCCAGAGCAACATTAAAAAACCAAGACTATTCTCATTAGAGGTGATCCTGCACCCATCAAAGTCAATTGCAAAGTTCCCATTGACTTCATTGGTGCAGGACCAGACTTTAAGTCTTTATCTAGTGATATGAAATACAATATCAAAGTATGTTGCTTTTATTCTACAGGTTTCTGTCTGTAGTATTTCTGTAGAAATCGGGGGGAGGGGAGAGGAGGAGATAGCTATATCCTATGGATCTGACCCAACGCCCAATGGAAAGATTCTCGCTGACATCAGTAGATTTTTCGATCAGACCCTATTTGAGATTCAGTATATCAAAGATTTAGCAAATACAGATTCATATTTCATTTTCTGTGGACTGATCAGATAACTTCTTCAAACCTGCATCTATCTAGAAGTTGTCACGAATTGTTTTTTACATTGAAAGTATCTGCTGAAAAATAAAGTAAAATAAATAAATAAATTGTGATCGTGCTGGGAATGCTTAGTTGAGCCTCTGACTCCCCATAATAGGGGTAGTGTATTGAGTTGAATTAAAGGCAACATCTTGGTGGTACAATAGTTTAATTTTATTGATTATGCATTTGGCAAAATATATACATGTTCTGCTCATTTTGGATTATATGCTCTAAAAATAGCTATGGAGACACATTGCAGCTTGGGCTGGCGCTCAGGCTCTAAAGCACAGGTTTGGATGGTGGGGTTTGGGCTTTAGTGCCTGAGCTCCAGCCCAAACCATAATGTCTAAGCACCATCTTACACAGCTGTTTTTAGAGTGCTAGCATGAGCCTGCTAGCCTGTAGACCCAGGCTGGGAGGCCTGCACGCAGATGCAGTATAGACATACACCCTGAGGCCTGTAGCTATGAAGAACATGTGTAATTAGCTTAGATAATCATGTACTTAAAAGTAACAATTCCATATTTTTTTTTAATTCACCAAATTCTAATTTAAAAGAATATGGGAAAGAAGCAGAGAGAGTTACGGGACTTTGAAATATAAATAAATATTTCCCGTTAGAATATTTTCTCCTTATAATCCAAAATGAGCTGAGTATATACATATTTTGCTTATTTTATATATGAATCCCCAATAAGAATTTGCTCACTGAAGTATTTTAACCAAGCTATAGGAAAAAAGTTTTATTCATTAGAAGTTGATTTTTGTACTTGTGGTGATTCATGGTTTATACATAAATTAAAACAACAAAGGTGTCAATTTATGAGTGGTTGATAAAATAGTTATTGGGAACAGAGTCAATAAATGTAATGTGCACTTGTCTCTAAAGGTCACCTTAGAAAATGATGTAGATTTATTGCTGGTGAAAGGTGCCAATTTACACACCTAGTGAATGAAGTAATTTGATTAACTAGAGGGCAGCAGCAGGGGAAACTTCACACAAATGCTTGCCCAACAACATGCTCATTGCTGTAGTAGGTGGGACTTTTGCTATGGGCCAGAAATGGTAGTGGACCCTGAGGGTTGTTGGGTGCAAGAGGGGACTGAGGTAGTCTCACCCACTTTTTCCACTTTCCATTAGAGCCTGCCACCTTTTAAGACTCTACAGCCTTCCACTCAGTCCTCCATTCCAGCTCCACCTTGATCCTGTGGCCTTCCCCTCCATACTAGCAGCTGCTGCTATGTGCTAATCTGGCATTCACAGAAGGAGAGTTAATGAGTATGTCTGAAATGCAGGCACCACAGTAGTCTGTGGCAGCCAAAAAAGGAGTTACTACAGCTCCTGTATCAGCCCAGCCAAATGTGTGAGGTTCCAGCTGGCTGAGGGAATACATAAAGTGTCCTGAGTGTCCTGCACAATGAGTGACATTTAGCAGTCCTGAAACGGTTCAATTTAATAAGTGTTACACAGGAAGTAAAGAGATTTATTTTGTTTAATAAAAGGATACCAAATAGCAAAATGCTGTTCAATTTCCTCCTTTGCTCATATTAGTAAGTTTTCCATGTCAAGAATATCCCATAATCGGAAATGGGGAACAAAAGCCCACTGTGGGCATGAAATGAAGGGCCAGATACTCAGCCAGTGTAAATTGGGATAGCTCCACTGAGTTGAATAAAGCTACACTGATGTATACTGTAGATATGGCCCGAACTGTTCAACTTTCTGCTTCTTTTATAACTTCAGTGAGAGGTCTGGTGAAAGTTACAAGCTCTGTTCTACTTATTATGAACATTCATTTTGAAACAAGAAAGAGTCTCTAGTCTTTCAGTGTAGAGCATAACCCTCAAAGTTTAAACCAGTCACTACAGGGGCACGTCCAGCTGTCCTTACTCAGGCGAAACTCCATTAATAATAGAATGTGCCATCTTTAACCTTGTGGCTCTCTGTTTAAATCTAGCTCATGTTGCTGACAACTTCTGGTTTCTCCCATCTATTCATTGTTCTCCATATTATATGAAGGTCCAATTCCAAGCACAAAATTACTTACCACAATAGGCACCTTTGTGGCAGGCTTACTAGAGTCCAAGGAGGTTTTTTTTTCCTATTGTCTCCCCAAAGTAAACCACGGCCACTGAGATGTAAACAAAGAAACTTTTGAGGAGGGGACAGAAAGATGTAGAAGACCTTTTTGTGTTCAGTTGAGGAATGATGATGATGTGCGATGCTAGACTTCAGGAGAGAAACAGTGGTGGAACTCTATCTGTGATCATTGAGAAGAGAAGCTGGTCTTTTATCCATTTAGGATCCAAGTCTCAGCATTTTATTTTGGCACTTCCCAGCCCAGGCTAATAAGTTCTATCATTAGATCAAGAGATAGGTATGCAATCTTTTTATTACAATATTTTAAATCAAACCTATGGAAATATCTCATTGTGTTTCAAAGATGAAAATTGTATTTTGGGTGAGGGAATTGGAGAGGAAAAGTCATTCTTATTTTCTCCCAACCATTTTGCTCATCCATCTGTTTTCTTTCCATGCTGATTTTTGTAAATGTGCCAAGGAATGCTCTGGATGTAGCCACGGAGCTTAGCTTAAACTTGTGAAGTAATCTTCACATTACTTGGTGCACTCAGTCTGGAGAGGAAGAAATACTATCCTAAGCTTAGAAGGCAGCTCATCATTAATATTTCTATTTCACATGGTCACCCACATTTCATACTCTTCTTGATTGTTGTTTGTTATCCTTTCTGACAGAAATTGATCATTAATGTGCAACAGTTGGCACTAACATTTTGAAAGATACTTCTATGACCCCAAACACTTAAGCATTAGGGCAAACAATGTGGGAGGGTCTGATTTTTGCAAAAGATTTATTAAAAATCAAGTAGAGGATAATCTACGCATAGAACTAATGCTGTCTGTCTGCCGTAATCCTCCAGTTTCAGTCTGTAGGTTTGCACGGTATTGATTCCTGTGGTCAATTGTGGTTGGTTTCAGGGAAAATCCATTGAGCATGCTAGTTCACTTGCTGCAACTGTAATAGATTTGGCCTATCTTCTAGTGCCCTTCTCCTTTTGGACCAAGTTTTATCCTGTCATGCTTCTCAAGGAATCCTGGGAAACTATCTTCAGCTGGGGTAGTTCTCGTAATTGAGTCATCTTGTAAAACACACTCCCACTCATTGATGTCTCTTATTGCAAAATCTGTGCAAGAATAGTCATCTCTTCCTGAGATCAGTCTCACACACCATAACAAGGTTTCCTGGTTCTTTCCTTAGAGCCTTAGCCCTCCAGGGCTCCCTTCTTGTCTGCCTTGTCTGTTTGGGTTTCTGGAGAAGTTGCTTTCAGCAGTAGCTCCAGTGGCAGTCCATTGCTAGGCACTTCCTCTATCAAATGTAATGTCCATTCTGGTCAATTTCATGGCCATAGGATTTGAAAATTAATCAAATTCACATTTTCAGATGTTTACATTCAAAATTTCAGGGTGTTGGAACCATGCAGAGTCTTGACTAGGGATATAAATATCTGTTAAAAAAGTTAACCAATTAAACAATTAAAATTATGTTGTTAATTGGTTAACCAATTAAAGGGAGAGGGGCTGGGGCTGTTTCGGCTAGCCCGTGTGGCCTGGGGCTGTTCTGGCCGGCTGGCTCGCGTGGCTGGGGGTTAACAGTTAGGGTCGGTTAACCGGTAAGACTAATATTTACCAGTTAACCATTTTTAGTATTTTACATCCCTAGTCCTGACCCAAAAGGGGGTTGTGGAGGGGTCACAAAGCTGCTGTTGGGAGATTGCTGGATTGCCACACTCACTTATGTGCTGCCTTCAGAGCTCAGCTCTGAAGGCAGCACCTCTGGAGCTTCCTGCAGCTGCAGAAGGTTTCTGGAGGTTGTGGTGGGTCTGATCTCCCCTGTGCTGCTGAGAGCGCTCCAGCCCAGAGGCTCCTAACTGCTAGTCCCTGCCGGTATGGGAGGAACAGGAGTTGCTCTTCCCCTGCACAGCTGCTCTCAGGGGGAAATTAGACCCACCTCTGGGTACTTTTCCCATGCTGCTGGGAGCAAGCACCCTGCTTCCAGAGCCTTTCCCTGACACCTCCCCACCCCGTCAGAGCCTTTAACTGCCGTGTGTAGATACACACTGCCATGTGGTTGCAGCCTGCTTTTCACTGTCGTGTACATGTATCCTACACACTGCCCAAATGTAGACGAGGACTATTCCAATTGGTTGATGGTCTGTTTAATCATGGCCAAATAGTGAAATGATTGTGTTTAATTTCTATAGCACGTCTGAAGGAGGCTTAGTAGTACTCTAGATTTTTCTGTGCACTGCTTGAGTTGCCAGATATTCACTATCACTGGTCATCTGCATGGATAAAGAAGGAAAGACTAAAATTAAAGTTTTTTTTGTTTTTTTTTTTTTCCTGTCATCTCAGGGAAGAGAACTCCTTGAAAATCAGTCATGCATAAAGATGCTCAACCCCTTTTGTCTCATTGAAATGCGTTTCAGTGCACTACTTGTATTTCTGTCTGAAGAACTGAGTCTCATTACAGCTTGCAGACATTTAATGACTGAATAGAGAAGAATTATTAGGTCATTCACAGCAGGCACCAACTGTAGCTATCTGACTTCCTTTGCAAGTAATGTCCAAGTTCAAGCAAAGGATTGCACATAATCTAATAGATATACTTATAGGAATATTGCCTGTTTTTCATTTTAAGCACATCTATTGCTATCACAGGATCTATAGCATGTGAGTCCAACTAGATTACTCAGGTTAAAATCAAGTCTACAGGTAAATGCAATATTTGAGAGGAGGGAAAAAGGGAAAATATTCTTAAGTGAGTTTATGAACATTTTATTTTGAATATGAAACTTTTTATAATTTCATTAAGTATTTGCCCAGTTATGTGACCTGTTTAACCTGGTACCATTATGAATGAAAATTGACTCATTTTCAGGATTAAAGGATATTTTTCAAAGAAAAATGGCCAACTTTGAGTGTTGGAGACTTTGCCTTGAAGACATTTCAAAATTCATATTTTTGCATGTTTTTATGTTTAAACAGTGATTTCACCAGATTTCATAGGAAAGTAGAATTTTAGGGATGTAAAATAATGAGAAATATGTTGAAAATTTGAGTGTGAAAAAATGTGCAAAACAATTTCACCACTTTAACAAAGCATTAGTCAAGAATTTTTAGGCTCTAGTCAAATTTCATTGTTACCCTTTGCTCTATGGTGTCTCTCACTGCAACATATTTGATAAGGTCTTTTCTGAGTAGATTTTCTGTCCATGTTACTTACACAAAAGGTCAACTTTATTTGTTTTAATATGGTAGTAGCTAGTTTCATTTTAAATAGCTGTACATTTTTTCTCTTCTTTATCTCACTCTCATCTCTATCTCTCACACAATCACATATATTTATATCTTTGTTTTGGTCTATTGCTTACTCTATTAGTTCATTTTGCAGACTCTTGATGAGAGACTGTGCTGCATTGTCAAGAACACTGTAGATATGCTCTATCACAGAGGTAATTAATCAGGTATTTATGTGATGTAAGGACCCAGAAAATTAGAGGGGAGAAGATTAGCATTGGTTGTAGTAATAGTCACTAGGACTCTGGAGGTGAGTTTAAAAACATCATAACTCAGTTTATGCAGAAATAGAAATTCATTTCCTGAGTTTAACTGAAAATGTAGAAGCAAACTGGTGAGGAAGAATTTCACATTAGTCTAGTTCCACAGAACTTCAGACACCATGCACTTGAGCAGGATATCAAGACATTGAAGCAAAGAAACAAACTCAGAGGCTAATTATACCCAGAGGGCACAACAGTTTCTAACTGCTACTGGAAATATAGCCTTATAGGGCCTCACAGTTGAGGGCAACTACATCTGTGTTTCCCCTCAGTGGTCTAGCCTTTCTCAGGCTTCTGGCAACCCTGGCTGTTGCCTCTCTTGGATGGAGACATGTCTCTCTCCTGCCTGTAGATCTGGGCTGAAGAGTTCCCTGCCTTCACTGTGTTATTCCCAGTAAAATACAGACTGTCTAAACAGGCTTCTTTTGCCTTCTCTTCAGAGACTAAAAACAGTGTAATTGCCCACAGATATAAGTTACCACACAACTTTCTAAGCAAGCCTATTTTATTCTTAAGGTAAAAGCACTACAGAGAATATATTTTCAAACAATTAAAGAACCTATACATGTGATAGTAAGCTTACCAGAGATCACCCCCCCAACTCCAGCAGGAGTAGTCAATCAGCCCACAACCCAGGAGTTTTCCTGTGGTTTAAAGTTCATCACACCGCTTTGCTCTGAACAAGAACCCAGCCCTATGGGCTGCAGTTGACCAAAGTCCTTCCAATCCTTCCTTAAGCATTGGGGCCCTCTGTAGATTGGAGGTCCTGTCTGTTTTCTGGATCCAGGGAAAAGGTCAAGAGTCAGTTTAAATTCAGGTTGTTTATCCCAATGTCCTTTCTTTGTCCGCTGGTCTTTAGATAATCCCTCTTGGATCTTTGAAGAGACCACGAATAGGTAATCAGCCAGACAATAGGCACCCTCCCCAGAATGAAGCTTGAAAGAGTTGCTTTTTACAGATCAGACTAACACAGCTACCCCTCTGATACTTGAAGGAGTTGAGAACCAAAGGAATTACATTAGCACACATCCCCTCCAATAAAATTTACATCCAATAATACATAAACAATTGCATATTTAATACAATGGATCCCAAAGGGATTAAACTTAATTCAATAAGGTTTGTCCAGGATTTTGCAGAAAATTGCCATCTGTCACATAGGATAAGTTTTCACTAGAACAAGTAGTGTGTCCTTTTTTATGAGCACTGACATGAGAAAACGGTCTCGCTGTGAAATCCAAGTGCACACAAGGCAAAGCAGTAGTTTTACTTCAGTGTAGATGATTGAGTAAACCCTAGTATTTTGCAGCTTGATCTCTGCTAGCTTTCTCTTTGTAAAAAGTACATGGGGAGAAATCTTGGCCCCATGAAAGACAATGGGAGTTTTTGCTATTGACTTCAATGGGCCCAGGATTTCATCAGTCTTTTGTTAATTAATGAAAACACAGCATTCATAATAAGCCTTTTGCAGATGCCACAGTTAGGAAGCATGCACAGCTACTGTAACTCTGCCCCCCTTAAACTGAATTAATTGTCCGTCGAGATATGTTCCTTGGTTTCTGTAGTAAAAGGACACTTTAAAGGGTGGGAGGGGGGGACATGAAATCTGTTTTACTGTGTTGTCTTTTGAATCCTCTTTGTAAGGCAAGACCAAAAGAGTGCTTGTTTTTACAACATGTGGATGTGTGGTGCTTGTTGGGTTAGGAGTGAGGAGGAAGGAAGGGTTAGACCTGCTTTGCTGGCAATGTGTGCTTTTCCCACCGCTTTGCAATAATAGACTGTAAACTCTTAGGGGCAGGGACTGTCTTTTTATGTCATGTCAAGCACAATGGAGTCCCGATTATGGCCCCCCAGGCACTACCGTATTACCAATACATAAGAATAAGAAAATAGAAAATAATTGGGACTGTGAGGGGTGGAGATATCCAGATTTGGTTTGTATTTTTTTTCCTGCCTGGTGCTTGTATGCGTGTAGGCGAATGTACTACTCTTCTAATTATGGGGCGGGGGAGATTGGGACAATATTTAGAACTCTTGGGAAGGTCTGATTGTCTATCCCAGGAACTGTCTTTTAAATGCCTTTATTTAAATCTAAATAAATAAAATATCTAGTCTTTTACCACAGGAGAGTATATTTCTCTTCACTGCCTGTGTCGTTTCTCTGTGACTGTTCTTTGCCTTCCTAAATGTCTGAATTATTTAAGGTGTATGATGAAATGAGAGAGATCTGGTGGATTCATTTCTTTCCATTGTGGTTATCTGGAACAAATCTTGTCTTTGAAATATAACCCTCTGAGAATATGTTTATGTATGTGTTTGTAAGACTTGACTGGTTGTACTAAAATGCTTCTTGGGAGAAATGCTTCTAACACATAGTAATTATCTTTCTGCATGTTCACTATGATTCACATACCCCTTAGTTAGTGATGGAAACTATATGCTCTCCGTGCAGAAAGTCTTAAAAATTCCCTGATGGGAGGTTTGTGCTTATTTTCCAATTAAAAGAAATTCAGACTCAAAGTAAATTATTTGATTTTGCTTGGCTCAGTTACTTTTCAAAAGCCCAGCACATGCAGTAGAATACTCTTTCTTTGGGAGTCTGGCACAGGGTCTGTCATATAAAACTCAGTTGAGTTATAATTGGAGGGAGGGAGAAAGATGAAGTGTGGTAATGCTCATTGCCTGGTTTAGAATGTGGAGAACAGTAACACTCAACGGACAGAGACTGAAAGATGGAATTGATTTTTGGTGTACCTTTACCTTCACCTTATCTAATATTTTTGTCACCAAATATTTATAAATTTTGTCTCTTCTCATGATATTATAAACAACAACAAAAGGAGCACTGGCATGTCAGATATACTTGCTAAATGTTTGAATTAATGATTACATTAAAAATGCCGAATTACTGACCTCACATGATTTGGTATTTTGAAGCATCTGTCCTAGATAGTGTTTTAGAGGAATATTTATAAAGACTCATTATATGTCCATTTACATACTGCTTTCTGTCTAAGGGTTTAAAAAAATGGTACAAGCAGACTTCACTGATGGAAGGTTTTTTTTCATAGTTTACAATCTATTCTACCCATCCTAAGTTAGAAGTATGGAGAGCTATTTCATTCCTTCAATCAAAGCTTAAGATTCTTCTGCCTAGGTTTTCAAATTCTTAGTTTACCCTCTATATAGCACTCTGAGGTGCAAATATGAAGCATACCTTATCACAATGACAGGTTTCAGAGTAGCAGATGTGTTAGTCTGTATCCACAAAAAGAACAGGAGTACTTGTGGCACCTTAGAGACTAACAAATTTATTAGAGCATAAGCTTTCGTGGACTACATATGCATATGCATCCGAAGAAGTGGGCTGTAGTCCACGAAAGCTTATGCTCTAATAAATTTGTTAGTCTCTAAGGTGCCACAAGTACTCCTGTTCTTATCACAATGTAAGTGGCTGATTTACACAATAGAAGCAAAACTCAAGATGCCATGCATAATGTAGCTTTTCTATAGCTGCAAACAGCACATTTCCTTCACAGTGCAGCTATCCGGGAATGCACAGTACACACTATCAGAATGTATAATTGTAATAAAGTGGTTGTGAGAGTGTTAACTGGGTTACCAAGTGTATTATGGGATGGAGCTATGCTCTGCCCCTCCTTTACTTCGCATTTTAGTCAGGGGAGTTTTCCCACCACTGTGGTGTGATACAGTTAAATAAAGCAGCAAGTTTCCACCTTGCAGTTCTGTGAATAGACTTATTTTTGTTGCTCTGAGCAGTCTCTTTATGCAAATAACCACTGCTGATTTAGGTTTTAGAAAAGAACATGTATTTTTCACAGAACTGGGAGTGTTCTTAAAAGAATCTATATTCACATCCTGCAATTGATAGGCTGGCCTTGTGCATCTGCTCACTATCAGTTGTAGGATTGGGGTTTAAGATTATAAATATTTAATCCCACATACCCTGGTACAGTGGCAGCATGTAGCTGGTAATTGGCCCTGGTCTGTGATTCTTAATAGGCCTTTCCAGATTTTGCACTAATCCTTTGAATGGGTATTCTTTTCTGAATTACTGTGACTTTTCAAAGGGCTATATTCCATCTTTTTTAAAACATAACTCCCAGTTGAGTCCGATGGGGATAGTGCATAAATCTGAGGTATAATAAGGCCCTTATTTATTCAGATGTGTAAGAGAGTGAGCATATCCTATACCAGTGGTTTCTAAAGTGGGGTGCGCCAGAGGACCCTTGGGGGTGTGCAGCAGGAGGAGCGTGTTTTTTTTTGGGGGGGGGGGCTTCATCAGGCAGGAGTCTGAGCGGCTTTGTTTTTTGTTTTTTTTTTTTTTCGCTTCAGCATGGTAGGGGTTGCGTGCTCAAAATTTTTTTACTGATGGGGTGCACAATCAAAAAAGTTTGGAGACCACTATCCTATACCTATGTAATAACTGTTTATGGCTTATTAAAAAAACAATACCAAAAATGTATAAATCTTAAAATTCATGCCTCAAAAAATGTCTTCAGTTAATATTATGTTTACAAAACCAGCATTAAAATATATTAGAGTAAATATTATCTTAGTCACCTAAATGATAACTCCTGCTGATCAGGGCCAGCTCTACTGTTTTTGCCGCCCCAAGCAGTGCCTCAAGCAGTCCGTGTGCCGTTAGGGCAGCACGCGCGTTTCCGCAGCGGCAGCAATTCAGCGGCAGCTTCTGTCTTCAGCCGGAAGACAGAAGCCGCCGAATTGCCACTGCAGGAAGCTGAACATAGAAGTTGCCACCGCCGCAGAAATGCACGTGCTGCCCTAATGGCACACAGACTGCCCCCGCCATCCACGGCAGCAATTCAGCGCGCTGCTTGGGGCGGCAAAAACGCACTGACTGCCGACCCTTGCAGATTGCCACCCCAAGTACCTGCTTGGAATGCTGGTGCCTGGAGCCGGCCCTGCTGCTGATAACCAGAACAGGCAATATCAAAAAGTATTGAGTAGACGTGGAGCATAGCTCATATTAAACCATTATAACTCTAAAACTCCAATGCTGACAAACACATTTTTAGAAAAATAGGCTGTTCTTGCAAACATTAATAAAGCATATGTTGTTAAAATTAGATGCAGCAGCATTCTAAATTATTGATGTTTTCCTATCAGGTGTAAATATTTGAATTTGTTCAGAAAACACACAGTGGCTGTTTGTAGAATATACTGTTTACAATAAACTCACAACGTGTATGATAACAGCATTTGTTTTCCGAAGTCTCTGCCTGACTTTTGAACTTCTGAAGAAAATTGCATTGAATATGCTTCAACTTCAAGGGCCTACCAGTATAGAATAATGCATTTTTCAATTTATTCTTGGTTATACTAGACCTGTTTTAAACAGCTGTTCTAATAAAATGGGATGTGTGTGTGCGTGTGTGTGTGTGTTTGAAAAAATACTATGCATGCTGCTGTACTGATTGTTTTATGTAATCAAAATGCCCACCAACGGTTTATAAACAATAGTTTATCACTCAATTGAAGTCATGCAAGTTGACAACATATACTCACACATCTAAGCCAAATTCTGTGTGTGTGTTTGCATGTGTGTGTGTGAGTGAGAGAGAGATTTTATACACACATACATCTTAAAATAATATGCTTCTTGTCTAGATACGTTTAGAGAAAAAGGTAATACGTCCGGATTTTCCCGGACATGTCCAGCTTTTTGGGTCTCAAATCCCCGTCCAGGAGGAAATCCCAAAAAGCCGGACATGTCCGGGGAAAAAAGGGAGGGAGGACCCAGTGGTGCTCGGCTGGGGCCAGCAGTGCCCAGGCCGGCGGTGCTCGGCTGGGGTCGGGATGGAGATGGGGCCGGTGGTGCTCGGCTGGGGACAGGACGGGGCCGGGGCTGGCGGTGCTGGGACGGGGCAGACACTTTAATAGCCTTAATGTGGAGTCACAGACAGACCCCTGGGTACTCTGGTCTGTCCTGCCTCCACCCAGGTGAGTGAAGCTCCGTGATGCATGGTCCTTTACTCCAAGAATCACAGCAATATTCTGGTTACTCCTAATCTCAAGGGACCAGTCACTTGCTCTGGGGCAATTGCATGTTAGATCTCACATCAAAGACAACGCTTGTAACCAATCCTATAGTAACCTATATGAAGATTTATTAAATAGGAAAAGGAAACTAGAGAGTTATTTACAAGGTTAAAGCAAGAAACATAGACACACAAATGAGTTATAGCCGTAGATTTCAAAGGGTAATATAGGCTTCGGTAATCAGCAAGCTTTGCTGATTTGTCCTTTATCAAATCAGTAAAGCTTGCTGATTACTGAAGCCTATATTACTCTTTAGGGCTAACCCAAGAGAAACAGCTGGGGATCTCTTGCTTATGTTTAGAAACACCTTGCACACCCAGAGTCGAAGAAGCATAGAGATCCTTAGTTCCTTTGGCTTGGAATTTTTATCCCCCTTGTGCCATGTGCTCTGAGGTGCAAACTCAGCTGATGAAAGGAGTCCACTTGCATGACTCATATTCATGGGGAAGAGGGGAGAAAAGCAATAAGTGTCTTCAGTCCTTTTGTGGACCGTGTCTCAATCCATATGTAGGGAGTTTCCAGTTGTAAGATCCAACCCTAGCCCAGCTGGTATTGCTGGGTCTCCTCTTTTGGAAGGAGCAGCTCTTCACTCTAGAAGAGCAGCTCTTCGCCCTAATTAATGTCCCTCTCCTGTATGGCGATTCACAGTACAACCACTCAAATATTACATTACAATATTACAAGGGAAATTAATGCATGCAGCAACTCACAAGCTTTCAATAGTCTAAACACTTTCTTATCATTCAAATACCTACTTTATCAAATATGAACCCACAAGTGAGCCAGACTGATTCTAGCTATGTAGCTGTCAGTGTCCAGCTGAGACATGGGGACCTCTGCATGAGCTGGCATCTGGCCAGCTGGCATCACAGACCCCAAAATGTTTTGCTGCATTCTGCAATACTGTCTGTCTCTTTAAAAATGTGGCAGCCCCATAATTCTTATAACATTTTGCCTTACTGGAGCATTGAGATCCTTTCACATAGTTATTTCCAAGATTTGGTAACCTTTTTGCCCTCTTTTCTTCTTTTAAATAAAATAATAATGTGTTCTCGAACATAGAACGTAGTAGTACTGTTCAGATATGTTCTTTCATTTTTATAGTCCCAGATATGGGAACTTCCTCAATCTGCATGCTCAGAAATACAAAAGATCAAAAAAGAAGCAGATGAAATACAGCTTTCTGTTGTGGGGGACAATGTGCTTGCAAGAAGTTCACCTTATAAAAGTATTTTGAGACTTTAAGGCTTGCAAACAGAATGGTTTGTCAGAATAATATTTCCCCTCCATGGAAGAGAAAATCCTCTTGATGACTTTTGAAGAATAGCTACTCTCCACATTAAACTAAAACGCACACAGAATCGGATAAAAAGAAAGACAGAATACTGCTCACTTAATATGCATTATGAACAACTTGATGGTATACATTCAGCAGTTACAATTTAACACAACTAAGACAAATTAGACCCAACCAATGCAGGTTAAAAAATAGAAAATATTTTCTGTGAAATAACGTTTTGACTCTACCTGAGTGGCCAAGCCTGATTTTGCTCTCATTTACATGGATGTGGTTCACAAAACTCCACTGTTTCCTTTGGTATTTCTCCTGATTTACATCAGTGTAGCCAGGGCCGGCTCCAGGCACCAGCCGACCAAGCATGTGCTTGGGGCGGCACCTTGTAAGGGGCGGCCAATCTTCGGGTGGCGGGGCAGTGCTCGGGGTTTTTTCTTTTTTTGGTTCGGTGGGGTGGCACTTGAGGTTTTTTTGTTTGTTTGTTTCAGCGATGCGGTGCTCGTGGGGGGGGGTTGTTTCGGCAGGGCAGGGTGGCGCTCGGGGCGGGAGGATGTTTCGGCAGAGCGGCACTCGGGAGGGGAGGTTGTTTCGGCAGGGCAGGGCAGCACTCGGCAAAAAAGTTAGAGCTCGCCCTGAATGTACCTATCAGAAGGTATCCTCGGGGCACTGTTATTAGTCACACTGGTCCCACAGGGCACCTGCTTAGAGAAATTACACTGAAGACAATGGCAATGCTGTGGAAGGAGAGTTTGCAGGACAGGGCCTTCATTTCTATATGTACAATTATGATATTGTTATGGCTTTCAGAGAAGCAAATGCTGCTGTTAAGGTACAAAATGGTCTTCATAATAACCCCCTATTCTCCCACACACACTTCCCAGAAATGTTTCTGTTGGGCTGAGCCTTCCCATGTGTGGTCTCTATCCTAAGGTGAATGTGTTTTCAAAAGTGTAACTGAAATCCTTGTAGCTGTTTCTGAGGAAGTGAGAGTCAGAGGGATGTGTCTGAGGCACATTGCTAATCAAAGACCAGGGGTGTTGCAGCTTATGCCTGACCCCTTGTCTCCGGGCAGTGCCCAAAGGCACAGTCTAGCCCAGTGGGAGTATCTGTAGAACCAGGCACATTCCAACTCTTGTAAGAATATCAAAATCTCATTCCACTCTCAACCTCAGGAGGAGCCATGGGAGTTGTTGTGCCTCAGATCCTTCCCTCAGAGGCGCAATTCTTTCCTGCTCTCCTCTTTCTCTGAGGGCAAATAAATTATTGCAGTCCTTGAAAGGCTGCAGTTTACTTCCCACCTTTCACAACAAACAGCCAGCAAGTAGGACAGGAGTAGCCAAGGTTTTGCCCCCTCCCTGCCCCCTTTGCTCACAGAAGGGTATCCGGAGAGCAGATTTACACTCCTTACCAGACCCAGATCCAAGATCTGTATGGGACTTATTAGGCCAAGTAGGAGACTATACGACTATAACAGGGTTCAAAAAAGAACTAGGTAAGTTAATTGAGGATAGGTCCATCAATGGCTATTAGTCAGGGTGGGCAGGGATGGTGTCCCTACTCTCTGTTTGTCAAAAGCTCTGAATGAGCGACAGGGGATGGATCACTTGATGATTACCTGTTCTGTTTATTCCCTCTGGGGCACCTGGCATTGGCCGCTGTCGGAAGACAGGATACTGGGCTAGATGGACCTTTGATCTGACCCAGTATGGCCATTCTTATGTTCTTATGAGATGGGGAAAGGGCCTTAGTCTCCCTTTCTGCCTTATATGGCTTAGTAAAACAAGGGTATAATCTAGCCCACAAAGAGTGGAATCACAACCAAGTTGCATTTGCAGAGCTCTCCCGAACAGCTTTCAAGGAGAACACTCAAAATCTTGGAACATCAAATATGGCTATGAGCTTGAGCTGAGTCTATTAAATAACAAGGCAGTGAGTCTGTTCATTTCTTTTTCAGCACCTAAGACAAGCTAAAGTAATTCAAACCATTGTATCTTGTGACTGTGTTTGTTAGCACTTTGGCCTTTTCTTGCTCTCTTATTTTGGCAAGCACATTGGAGTTATGACTTAGATGTGTTAATAGTCATTGATACAGATGGGCCATCTAGCACTTGCATTTCTTCCCACCTGAACTATCCTATCTCTTGTATTAGCATACAAGTGGGAGGAATCAGTGCTCTTGATTTTAGACCAGAAAATATTACACGGTTTCCAAATAATTTTTGCAGGATTAATTTACATATGTTGTTGCTGAGCCAGGCCTCAATTCTGCAAGCTGTTCTACACGGGCCCACGGGTCCACTCTCATGGATCAACCTGCAGGATTGGGGCACAGGTTTGTAGCCAGCACAAGGAGCACTAGCGGAGCTTTGCTAGGTCCCAGTATAAGTTCTGCCTAAGGATGCATTTTTTCTATTTTTTTTTTCCTACCACCAAGGGGATGTTCTCCAAATGCCTTTTATTTGCTTTTATATCAATTGAGAGATAAAAGTCTCAGGAATGGGGAAGTAAGAGCTCAGTGTTGTATTACTTAACTATTTGGTTAAATAAAAGCTGTTTACAGAAGTCTGTGAAGAGCCCTACATCTTAGCTTGAGCCCAGTGGTTGTATGCTTCAGCCCATTCTGTCTCAGTTCTAAGAGGCCAGTTGATTGGATACTCATCCCTCTAAATACCATTTGAGCACAAAATCTGCTCTGCTTCCCCTCTTCACCCCCAACTGTGATTAGGATACATAAAAGGTGTGTATACAGGCATGAAAGAACAAATAAACCTAGTCCATAAATTCTTAATATATACATTTTACAGTATGTGTTTGTTTGGTACCCAGCATGATGGCTCCCCGATCTGAGGCTTCTGGGGTTCTGTACCTTTGGTATAGTTGGAAACCTAAATTTGTGCTCACTTTTTTGCTTTTACTCAATTCCAGTTGCTTAGGCTGCTGATTCAGGAAATAGCGTTAATTGTTCAAGGGAGTTAGGCAACATTTTTACTAACAAAATGATAATGCTGAGAAATATGTCCTAAAGAGTTAAGAAGGAATCACAATTCAGAATAATTGCATTGCTATAATACAAACGCATAATGGAAACTATAGTCCTGGTAATTCTAAGTTTAGCTAGCAATTTTCTTGATTTTATACAATGAACAGAATTTTGACTTGAACCCCTGAGGAAACAGACTTCCCCCAGTAAGAGAGAAGTTGATAAGAAATCCATTAACTACCAATGCCAAAATTGGACATACTGTTTGGTTCGTGGTTTTTTTTTTTTTTTTTTTAACAGATGGATAATGATACCACTTAGAATTTGTGTTTGAATGCTGATTTGTTGGAAATAAACTTGGTGTACTCATTTGAGTGAAAAATTACACAATAAGGCTTTGATTTGCACAGGTGCTAAGCACCTGCAACTGCTATTGACTTCATCTGGAGCTCTTGGTACTCAGTGCCTTTGAAAATCAAATTCTTGTTCCTCAATCTTGCCTTCAAGCTCCTGTCTATATTTCTGCTCTCATTCCCTCCAACTCTCCCTCCCAAAACTGAGGCTCTTCCCAAGCCCTCCTGCTCCCTGCCCCCCAAGCACCTCATTTTTATTATTTGCCCACTTTTGTCTTTTAGCCTTCTTCCATATTGCCCCTTATGCTTGAAAAGCCTTCCTTCTCCTTGTACACCAAGCAATCTCCCCAGATACATTCAAAATCCTCTTTAAAGTGCATTTATTCACCAGAAAGATGAGGCAGGTGAGACAATATCTTTTATTGGACAAGAAGCTGGTAAGAGGAAAAGCTTTCAAGCTCATACAGACCTTTCCTTCAGGTCCTTTGATGACAACATGTTCAAGTCCTGCATACATATGGTACTGGGTTTGTCGTCTTGTTTGTACAGCACCTAGCACAATGCATCCCTCATCCTTGATGTTGGTCCTTTATTATAGTACAAACAATATGGTGGTGGTTTATGTTTAATGATTAATAATGATTAATGCATTGAGCTACGTCTGTGTAAACAAAGAAGAAAATTCTCTGTTCGAAGGCATTCACAAGCTAGGTGGATAAAACACACAGATCGGAGAGTGGCAAGACAAAGTAACAGTGTCACCATAGGACCGTTAGAAAATTTTCTAGCAACATCTCTTTTGGTCAGAAAATGCAGTTTTGTCAAAAACAATTTTTTTCACAGGAAAATTTTGTTTTTAACATTTTTTTCAACTTTTTGATAAAATATTCAAAATTTTGTTTTGTTTTTGGTTAAAATTTTGTTTTATTAGTTTGAAACCTGAAAAACTTTGGTTTTCAATTTTCAGTTTAGGGTTTTGGGGGGATTTAATCCCCTCTTTCTCTCCCTTTGATCCACTGGAAAATATTAAAAAGGAAAAGAGAAGAGGAGAGGAAGGGGGAAAACCTTTTCCACTGGGGAAAAAAATAGAAAGGGGAGAGAAGGAGTAGGGGGGGAATTAAAAAGCAACGTCTTTCTCCTTATTCCTACTCTTTCTATTTGTTTTTCTTTTTGAGTGGAAAAGGGGGAATAAAAGTTAAAGGACTAGGGATTTTTCCCACTTTCTCACACTTACATTAAACATCTTTCCACTTGAAAAGTGTGAAAAAAGTGAAATAAATAAAATAAAGTGAAAGAATGTATTACTTTGCTAACTTGCTAATCTTTTAACAAACTTTTTTCACACTTTTTTGTTGAATAACGGGGGAGAGGTTGAGGGTCTTCTTTTTACCTTTTTCCATCAGCGAAAAAGGAAGAAAAATGACATGGTTATTTCCCAGTTTCTCTGGTTTTCTACTTGTTTTCCTCTTTCACTGAAAAGAATGGGAAAGTACAAAGGGAAAGATAGTGAAGGAAAAAATTCAAAATGTAACAGAAATTAAAAGAAAATGTTGTTTTTAAAATGTTCATAGAAAAATCAGATTTTTTCATCAGAAAATATTTATTTTTATGGGGAAATATATATATATTTTCAACCATCTTTTATAATTATGGAAATAAAACATAAACAGCACTTACATGAAGTTCTACTGTTCAGGTTTTGAGCTGTGCATGTTTTCTGTATGCATAATAATATGGACTTTTGCTGTCCATGTCCAATTTAGATTGTAAATTCCCTTTACGCCTATGCAGCACCAAGCATGTTCTAAGTCTCAAACAATGATAATGGATTGTGTACTATAGATACATGTCCACCAGGATTTTGACAGAGACAACAAACTCATTTCAGGGTCTCTGAACAGTCATCAGACGATAATGACTTTATGTGACTACTGACTTTAACAGCATTCAAATCAAGATGTGTAAAGCTCCATAAACTATTGCTGATCCTCTAAGGCATCCATTCCCCAGAGTATCATTATTTTAATAGGACTTGAAGTTTCAGTTATTTGAATATGTCAGGTGTTGGGAATCTGGAGGATTTTATGATGAATCACTGCTATAAAGTATACTTTGTATCTGAATAAGAGTATGTGTCATTTTAGGGACCGGACAAGGCCATCTAGGACAACATACTTTTGCCGCTGGTTCTGTCTTAGCACCTTCCTTTTCAACATAGCCCCAAGTACCATCCTGAACCAAGCATCCCATGCAAATACTTTTGGTATTACTTAAGAGGGAGGTTTAGGATAATTTATTCACCTATCCTGCCATATCTTTACCCTTTATGTAAAATTATTCTGCATGGGTTATCCATTTATAACTGGCTACATTCAAAGCTTAAACCTAGAGCTGGATGAATGATTTTTGGTTTGGCCAGGAGACCAAAGAATCAGGGAGAATACTGCATTTGGTTCTGAAAATATTTAACATTTGTCAGCAAATTTGCCCAACATTTGTCAGGCCTTCAGACTGAATCAGTCAGAGAGAAGCTTTGAATCCACAGCTCCTACCTCCTAGGTACTGCCTTAATCACCAGGCTATAGAGTCTATTATATATATAGATATATATAGATATATATAATAGTAAAAGTGAAACAGCTTCAGTGCCGGGATTACAATGGTGCCAGCAGCACTATGGATCCAGGCCCATGCTCAGAAGGGGCCCCGGTCTGCTCTGCTTGCACTGTGCCCTGAGACCCTGCCAGCTTCCCCTCTCCCCCATTTGCTCCCAGCGGCTGACCGAGAGCTCCTCTCCACCCCCTGACCCCATCTGCCAGCTTCTCTCTGTCTCCTGGCTGGACCCCAGTGCACCTCTGGCTCCAGACAGTCTCTGCTTCCCACCCCCTGTGGTAGGGTTACCATATTTTGAGTGTCCAAAAAAAGGACACTCCACGGGGCCGGGGCCCCAGCCCTGCCCCAGCCCCGCCCATGCCCCAACTCCACCGCTTCCCCAAAGTCCCTGCCCCAACTCTGCCCCCTCCCCTGCTTCCCGTGAACATTTGATTCGCAGGAAGCCTGAAGCAGGTAAGGGGGTGGGGTGGGGGGAGGAGGCGCGGCCCAGTCTGGCCCCCCCGGCGTCTCCAGCCTGGGTCGGCTCGGGCCCTGGGGTGCCGGCCCCGGGCCAGCCCCCGGCTGAGCACCACCGGCCTGGCCCAGCACCGCCGGCCCGGCCCCGGCCCAGCACCGCCGGTCCCTGGCCCGGCCCCCGGCTCAGCACCCCTGGCCCAGCACCGCCGGCCCGGCCCCCGGCTTAGCACCGCCAGCCCGGCCCCGGCCCCCAGCTCAGCACTGCCGGCCCGGCCCCTGGCCCAGCCCCCAGCCCAGCACCGCCGGCCCCGCATGTCCCGATTTTCCTGGACATGTACGGCTTTTTGGGATTTTCCCCCAGACGGGGATTTGAAGCCCAAAAAGCCGGACATGTCCGTGAAAATCCGGACGTATGGTAACCCTACCCTGTGGGGCCCCACCTGTCTCCCTGGAGCTGAGCTCCCTGGGACTGGTGCAGAAGCGTGGCTAATCTCGGCCAGTTGGGGGCCTTGGCTGGGCCCCTCCAGGCAAGTGGGTCCTGAGGGAACCCAGCTGGGGCAAGCCCTGGCCTGACTGATCACGTCAATTCCAACAGGCCAAAGCAATTCCCCACCCTGGCTGCACTGGTGGCTCAGCCCGGCAGATAGTCGCCTCCCAGCAGGGCCGGTGAGTGGGGCCGGGAGGCAGAGCATGGGGGAGAGGGTCTGTGGAGGGCTGGGGGGGGTGCTGGGCTGTGAGGGGGCAGGGAAGATCTCTGTGTGTTGGGGCACTAGGGAGTGGGGTTTCTGTGTGGGGTGTTGGGCAGTTGTGGTAGGGCTATGGGCAGGGGGGCGCTGGGCAGGGGTGGTGGTGCGCAGGGCACTATGCATTTGTGGCAGGGGCTGGGGGGTGTTGGGCATAGGGAATTGCGGGAGGGGTGTGTGGCATGGGCCCACCTCCAAGGGGAAGGAGCACGCTGGCAGCATAGGGACGGGCAGGCCATTCTGCGTCTGGCAACTGCCAGTTTGTAAATAGTGCCCTTGCACTGGGCTGGGAGGAGTGAGGCCGTCCCTGTCATGCGATGCCCCTGGCCAGCCCCCTCGCTCCGGGGACCAATCTCCCCGGGCAATGCTGAATTGCCCCCATGGGGGCCCACAAATATGTTTGGCACCAAGCCCACAAAAGGTTAATCAGGCCCTGATTGCAATATAGTTTATAGCTTCCTGGTTAGTCACTTATCTGGCACTAGGAAATCTTAGTTTAACACTCTGGTCTAGAATGGGGATTCAAACTCCACATACACAAATCTTTTCCCAGCTGAAACTATTGGGTCAAATTCACAAATAGTTTTGAGTCAATTGAAACTGCATTTTTTGGGCAAATGAACTATTTATCTGAAACATGTTACCCATTCAGTTCTGAATGCTTTGCAAGTGTGAAACCATGTGTCTTTACTGAACATTTCCATAAGGTCACTTCAAAGTTCCTTTTTTCCAATTCAGAAGGAAGCTTGCTTCATGCTTGACTTAAATTCTTGAACTTAAATGTGCAATATTTCAGAAATAATTTGTCAAGAGTACAGCTGAGTTACAGAAGACACACATTTTCTGGGAAGCTTTACAAGTCTGTAGTGTACAAACCAAAGACCTAGAAACAATTTGAAAGCTGATGGGAGGGTTCTTAGGGTTCCAGCAATAATGATACATTAATTCCACTACTATTTTGCTACCATGAATATTTTGTCTTTACCAGAAGATAGTAGTTTACTGGAGGCCCTTTAAAGCAGAGAGAGATGCTTGATATTAGAGGGTTTTCTGCAGTCAGATGATGGTCCAGCCTGCTTTTTTGTTGTCCTGAATGTGTACTATTTACAATTATTCTGTTTGTAAAGTGCATCATCAGTGCTCGTTGAAAATAATTATGACTAAAACATCCTGTCATCTCTGTTAATTGAATTGCCTCCTTTTGAAGAAGAATTAATCTAAACTGGTTAAGACATGAGAAAGTGGTGACTAGAGAATGATTTCTAACAGTAATTTTTGAAATGCCAAACCTAATCAGCTGGAGTTGACACTGTCCCTTCAGCACATTCGGAGCCTTCATGTCATAGAGAAATGAGTTGCCTTGCTTATAAATGGGTTGTCAGACAACTTAATTTTGAATTACTGCCTTTAATTATGCTACTCGATATAATTTGCTATGATAAAATTAGTGCAGCTGGCCTCTGGTTTAGTTTCCACATTTGAATGCACCGTACAATGAAGCTGTCTGAAATAAACATCTATTAAAGGAATACACTCTTTACAAGAATTCATTATTCTACACGCCAAATGAAATAGAGACCTTAGTATCAATCTTGTCCCCATTCAATGAATACAGTAACTTCAACATAATCATAGTGTGCCAAGTGGCTGTTGTGTACATTTTCCCTTAAGGATTCATTATCTTGATTGAGATTGTATTAGAAAAATGCATGCAAGTTATCATGCTTTCAGTTTAGAGGGGGCCCATAAACAATTAATTTAACTGCATGATTCTGTTACTGTAACTGTGAATTTCTTCATAAAAATTTAGCTTCTTGATACAAAACTTAAAATCTGATTTTACCATCCTGACAAGGAGTAGCACTTTACTTTGTACGATCTCAGTGGGATTACTTGCAAGCTAAGGGCTTTTATTCTGCAAGCAGCTTTGCACAGAAGAACTCCTGCACCTATGCAGAACCCCATTGGCTTAAGTAAGGTACAGCTTGCAGGCTCCAGGGCCCAAGGTACACCTCAACCTGAGTGGGCTGGGTGAAACTTTCTATGGTTGAGTTAAAACCTCATTAAGTTTGGTAGCTGTGAACTCACAGTTCCATTAACATAGTTAAAGCATAAGCCAAACCTAACAGAAAATGTTTTTGTGAACCTGTCCAGGAACATTTGGCTGAGAATTGTTTGGGGTAGAGATGGAAAAAAGATCACACAGAAATTGAGGTCACACAAAAGAACAGATATAACCAGAGAGAGGCTGAAAGAGCAGCTGACTCTGGAAGAAATCTACAGAGAGGGAGGGCAGAGGGATGCAGGCTGAAAAGAGTGTTGTTGGTGCTATGAGCAAAAGAAGCTGTTTTCTGCTATTTGATTCCTTCTGAATTCAAAGTCACAGACTTTTGTATGTTGTTATTTGTAAACAAACAAAACTGCATCAAAGAAATACCTGATTATCCTCAATTTCTACTCCCAACTGGAACACCTACAGGACCCCAGACTTTGACTTGCCAAATGTTAAGAACACTGTCTTTCAGTTTTAGAGCCTCACACACCACTTAAGTTTGGGATTTGGATATTAAAGAAACACTGTTTAGTTTAAACCTGAAATTTGTGTTTCTCTTAAAAATTGTGGGGAAATTACTGAATGAAATTTCTTCTGAGGAGAAGATCTGTATAAGGCATGTGCACCACTTAAAATCCTACTTAAGCTGTATTTTGAGGGTTTAGGTGATTCATAGCCCTTATGCCTGCATATGGGTCATGTTTCACTGTAATGGACATGAAAATGTTTCCAGGTTTTATTTTGTTTTTGTTTTTTTTGTTTTTTAATTCAATTAAGACAGTTTTGGCAAGGTTTGAACATTCCCCTCTAGTGCTGAAAACCAAAAAACACCATTTTGCCAATCTATGAGAAATAGAAAGTGAACCTCACTATGAATCAGACTCAAAATCTTCTTTAACCATCTGAGTGAATGGGAAACATAATGCTGTCCCTTTTTGACCTGAATGGCTAGTCAAAATTCAGAGTCCTGGGGATGTTCCAGTTGGGAGTAGAAATTAATTATGGAATCTAGGATGTTCTTTGATGCAATCTTGTTTAGAGTTTACAAAATCCTGCTTCTGCAAAGGCAAAAGGAGCAGTTTCTTACCTGACAGCCCCAAGCCTCTTTAGCCAGCACCAGACCCAAAAGCTGTCTCTCTAGCTTCTCCAAGGGTCACACTCATGCTATGTTTACAGGGTTCTGCTTGGATTTCTTCAGGTTGTCTGGGCTGGGTCTCTCTTCTCCTTCTCCCAACCCCTTCCCCAAAACAATACTCGGGGGGCGAGGGTGGGGGGAGAAATCAACCCACACAGTCCAGAACTCCTGGGTGAGTTCACAAATACCTTTTGCCTTAGGTGAGAGATTGTGATTAACTTATCTTTACAGTTAATGTTAATTGAAGGGTGTGTTCCCATTTGTCAGTCTCAGTAAAGTTTTAACTCAAAAGATTTCACCCAGCTTTCCCAGACCTAAAGAAGAGATCCATGTGGCTCAAAAGCTTGTCTCTCTCACCAACAGAAGTTGGTCTAATAAAAAATATCTCTTCCATCTTGTGTCTCTAATAACATTGAAGCCAATTAAGGGCTTCCACAGAGACAATATTCTGAGGGTATATGTGCACTGAATTATAAACCTGAATCTGTGAGACCCGGGCTTGTGGACTCCGTGTTTCCAAGCCTGTGTGTCAGCCATGCAAATGTGTTCCCACTGTACTATGCAGACCTTCGGACTGAGTTCTGCAGCTTGACTTCCATCCACAGTGCAAAATGACAGAGCTTGGACCTAAGTCACAGTGGACCAGTCCACTAGCCAGAATCCCTAGGGTACCGCGAATTGGGGCAACTGCCCTGGGCCTCGTGCTTCGCGAGGAGGCGAGCAGGGAAGTGAGAGGAGCGGGGGGCAGGAAGGAGCACCCCTACCAACCTCCCTCTCCCCCCAGTGCCTCCTGCCCGCCAGCAGGCCCCGCCGATCAGCACCTCCCACTCCCTCCTAGCACCTACCGCTAATCAGCTGTTTCGCAGCATCTGGAGGTGGGGTGGGAAGAGTTGGGGCGGGGGTGGGGCCTTGGGGGAAGGTGTGGAGTGGGGGCAGGGCCTGGGCAGAGCTGGGGGGGAGCACCCCCTGGCAGATAGAAACTCGGCACCTATGTCCTGAACCCTGCACCCCATAGGGACGGCCCTGCCACTAGCAAGGTCCTGCGATCCAAGTCCTGAGTTCTCACTGACCTAAGCCTCACTGACTGATTTGTGAGTGGACAGAAGAGGGGCTTGGGCTCAAACCTGAGTCAGAGCCCAGGTTGAATGGGCAGTATAGAGACCCATCTTGAGCTGAGAGTCCCAGGGCTTCCTGGCTCTTCTCCTCACAGCAGGAAGTGTGGAAGCCCTAGTGTCCCTGGACTGTGTTTCCACTGATGTTTTGTTTGAAAACATTTAGTTTTAGATGAATGAGCATTTTCTGATGACAATGCCATTTCCTCAGAAATCTCATAACAGGCTCTAACAGGGAAGTATTTTTATCTCCATTTTATGGATAGGAACCTGAGGCACAAATTGATTTGTCTGTTGACAAAGGAAGCCTGTGGTAGAGAAGGGAATTTAACTAGTGTCTCCCAAGTACCAGGCTAGTGCTCAAAACATGTGGGATATCCTTCCTCACAATACACCTTGGACTAGTCCAGAATTAGGCCAATTCTTGACAAACATTTTGCTCATTTCTAAATATAATTTTGCTTCAACCACATTGAGAGTCACCCATTTTTATTCACGTTTTACAAACATTTATGTGACTGAAGTTCCCCTTACAAAGGTTCGCAGAAAGCAATTCGATCCTGGGATTTGTTCGATCACAACATACAATTGGCTTTGTTTTTAAATTAAATTTATTTTGGATAAAAGCAAAATTAATTTATAAAGGTTAGGTCACTCAAACAGGTAACAGAAACAGTGGCACATGGTGCCAGGTCATCAGTCACACCACCCAACTAGTGAATCATGAAGAATTTGTTGCAGAGAACAGTTTGTGACTGATCCACCAGCTGAAATTTGTTAGGAAAAAAAATCCAAATAGTTGCCAATATGGAACAAAATAATATAATTCACAGTCTCCCTGTGAATTTCAACTGATGTACAGAGAAAGAGCTAAATTAACTCAAAACCAAATTCTCCCTTGTGTAGAAGGACTGGACAAGGTCTGTGCGTTATTTAAGTCCCACCTAAACCTTCTGGGTGAATATTGGGTGAATTTCACTCTAAAGTTAACTTAGGATGTTGTGCTAGTTGAACAGTGGTCTGATTCTGTCTGGTACAACTTGTGTTTGTTTCACCAAAGGACACAGCTCTTTACAGCTAAACACATATGGAAAGGTAATTGTTTAAGTGTAAGAACTGTCCTTAATTTTTTCTGACAATACTTCACCACTTTCCACCATCCATCCACCCACCCAGAGGAACAGGCAAGGTGTGTCCATGCCATAGAGCTTAGCAGGTATAGAGCATGGGTGGGTCCAGTAGTACCAAGAGCAGAGGATCCACTGCTACGTGGAATCTCTTTTCTGTCCTACCTGCAGGGAGCCTGTGTAAGGCCCCATAAGCTGGGTTGGAGCAATCGCGAGACAGCAACTCCTTGGCTGCTCTGCGGCCTGGATGGAGTGTTCTCATGCCCTTATCCACTATGCATTTGCTGGTGCACAGTCCAGCTGTTTGGTCAGACACTGACCCCTGCATTTTCTTCCTCAGTGTCAGTGCTGTAGTAAGTAGTCACGCAAACTGCCTGAGACATGAGTTATCTATCACTTAACAAGGCTTATCACAGATGTTGAGATAAGGAAGAATATATTCCACAGCGCACACACACCAACTGTTTCTAACATCCTCTTTCCCTAGATGTAATTGACTCTGCCTTTTCTCCTTCAAAATTGTTGAATTGAGATGTTTGTTTATATAGAGAGACAAAGGAACATAAAATGTTATCTCCATTGATGACTGTTTTTTTTCATTCAGTGGCAGACACTTTAATGTGCCACATCTGCCTAATGACACATCACACCTGAGTTTTATAACAGACAGAAGGGACTTAATCCATACAAAAGCAATTTTAACATGCATGCTTTCTCACATCACACCATTATCAAGTTCACTTTTTTATTCCTAAGGTTTCATTTTTTTTAATGACTGAATCCCTCACTCATGCAGACTTCGCTTCAAATCCTACCTTGGCTCCCAAGTCTCAGTTGAGTCCATATTAAAAATCATCATAACACAGTGGTGGTTCTGCTCGAGACAGACTCAGACCTTAAACGTTATGGATGTTATGGGTCAGGATTAAGCTGCAGTGGCAGAAAGCTCTTGATGCCTCTATCAACAATGTTTAGCTTGGGCTATTAATTCCTTATTTTCATTACAAAATTCACACCTGATCAAAATAAAAATTGACATCCTCCCCTGTGCAAAGTAAAGCAGGAGTCAGTTTGATAGTGGTCTATATAATATTTGCCTTAACTAGGGCCTTGATTTATCAGCATTAAATTTTGGTGTCTGATCCTTTGCATTCTCAGCCCCTATTTAATATTCATTCTTCTCCTGTATGTGGTCTGATTGTCTTGGACACGTTTCCTTCATGTTTAGCATTCATGATACTCTGGCTCCCACTGAATTGAAGGTTCTCAGCACCTCACAGGGATGCATCCCATATCATAGTGCACATATCAGCCATGGGGAGGGTTCAGATACTTCAGCTACTTTGTCTCTCTCTCCCTATAGAAGCAAGTGTGCTGCCTCCACAATCTAGTCCCTGGTAAACAGGAATCTCTCAGGACCTACATTTGGATCCCCCACAGCTACCCTACCAATAAACTATCAAGCAGACCAAAATTGTTTCTTGTCAGCACCATCAAAACATGTTTCTCACTGGATGCGCTTTGCAAATTGCAGTGACAACCTTAGGAAGGGAATTGTGTACAGTAGATGTGTATTGAATTTCTCTCTCCTGCTGTTTGGAGAATGTGATAGGCTCTGTAGAGTTGCAGCCTGAACTTTGGACTTTCTCAGGCTCATCAATTTCACATTCATTCAACTCCGGTAGATGATTTGATTGCCTTGGAAACCTTTTTAAAAAATGCTTTAATATGCATGATGCTTGGTCACTCCGTGCCACGCAAGTTTGCCAGCTGAGCCTCTGTGCTCATCCTGACTCAGAATAATGTCAATGTGTTTTATTTAATTCTGACAAGGATCGTCATACTTATTTGCCTGCTTGAAATAGAAAACAACGTTCTTTCCCATCAAACACGTACAGTAGATCAGAACTAAAATGAAATCTCAGCTGATGAAAGCCTCTTCCTGAAACAAAAAAAATATCCAAGGGCAAATGAGAGCTGCAGCCCTTCAGTCACATTTAGTTCCTCAAAAAGGTTTTACTTCTGTTCACTCTTCCTGTATTTTGCGAACTTGTGTGCTTGCAACAGAAGACGATGCACAACTGCAACAGTTGTTTAAACTTTTTAATCATGTGGCAAAGCAGTAAAATATCTGCAATGTATTTCATGAGCAAAGATTCCAAATTATCTAACTTTTTTCAACAGGCAAGCAGTCCTACAACAGGAACAGCTCCTAGGAGTCAGTCACGGTTGTCTGTATGCCCTTCTACTCAGGACATCTGTAGGTAGGTGCTGAATCAGTCATTTAAATCTGTCTGTCAAACATTAGTTGTTTTCTTTCGCTAATAAGCTATAAGCTCTTGCTTCTGCCTGGCATTATTCATGAATTACATACTTCTGGGTTTTCTTTTGAGCTCTTGTTTTTGTCATGTTTCCTTTTCAGTCTCATATTTTCTATTAAATCAATTCATTTCTATTTTCATTTTTTTTTTTGCTCTCTTTACCATCCCTTTCCTTTGCTGCTGCTTTGTTTAGATCTACCACCTTGCATGATGTGTCAGAAGATGAGTTTGAACATGCAACACCTGTCATGGTGCTGACCCCTGCTAGTAGGGAGTCTGGTAAGAAACAAGTGAAACGAAGGTGTAGGCGGAGGAAAGAGACTGGTGACAATGTTGAGCATACAGAAAAGCAAAGAAAAGAGAAGGACTGCAGATTGTACCCAATGGTTGCAAGCTCCAGATGCAATGCTTTGCACAAGGAAACATCTGATTCATCATCCTCAGATGAGAATCAGTGGGCTCAGGCTAGAAGGAGAGCCAGAGAAAAGGTTAAAAAGCCCAGGAGAGGGAGAAGGAGCAATAGATCTTGCAGTAACACAGATGGATCTCCAAATAACAATGCCATTGAACTTGTCACTCTGGGGACAACAGGGGAAAAGAAAAAAGAGGTGTCTGATTCTGATAACCACACTTTAAATCACCGGAGGAGAAGGGTTTCAAGATGTAAAGAATCTTGCCTTTCGCTGTCTTCAGTGTCCTCTCTGGAGGCGAGGAATTATTCAAGAAAATGTGGAAAAAACAAGGGCAGAAGCTACCCCCAAGAGCTGCAGTCTTCATCTCACCTTAGACAAAATAAAGTGGCCGAGGAAGGTTTTACAGAGAGAGGCTCTGGCAGTGATACTCTGATAGTTCCAGAAAATGGAGAACCTGTTGGGGCAGCGCCCAATGTGACTGATGCAGTTCAGAAACTTCCTGTTTTATATGATGACTGGTCTGATGATTTAGAAGTATGCAGGTTAGTCTCTAATAAGAAAGATTGGATATTACCAAAAGGAATTGATTATTGCCATGAATTATACATGTGCCTTTTACCTGATTCTTGCTGTCATTTGGATCTTTTTTTTTTTTTTTTTTATAACTACTGCTCAGTAGCTATCTGTTAGGGACTGTGATTCATAGCACGAAATAGTTGATAAAGGAAGATTTCTAAAGATAGGACACCTAACTCATTTAACAACACTAGTAGCACAGAATTAGATTCCCACCTCCTACATGATGATTTGTCCTACCAAGTTTGAGACACTGTGCACTCCGGCATGAGAATCAGAGATTGAATGGGAAGATCAGATAGCTCAATGCTAATGGGATACAGAGGCTTTCATTCTTATATGACCAGTTCAAATCCATCTCTGGTCTGTAGTGATTTAAATGTGTTACTCTCTGGGACTGTTCATTGACCTACATGAAGTGAGTTCTTGGTCTCAAGTCAGTGCATATTATACATGACATCCTTATAGCTGGCATTCCTTTGGCAGGCTTGGCACATACATTAAGGGTTGTATCAGCATGAATAGTGAACTACCTTCCAGGTTAGGATGGAGGTATGCTGGCAGGTAGTATGGGGAAGTTTGTGCAGCTGCTATCCATGATGTGTTATGTGAATTAATAGAGGTCTTTGGTTTCCAGGGCTGTCAGTCTGGCACCATTCACAGTGACAGACCCTTGGAAGTGCATGGAATAATAATAAATTCAATATTTGAAGGAAAAAATATATTAAAAGGAATTAGAATTAAGATAAAGTAACATCAACAAGTTGTCCAGCTAAGCAGAGAAGTTGTGCCTGAGGAAACTATTAAAAGGAAGGATTTCAGACCAACATCACAACATTAAATCAGTACATGGCAGTGTGTCAGTGGATCTGAAAGATCACAGGATTGTGGGTAAAAACACTCTTCAGCTTACTGACCCCTTTAAAACTGAGTGAACTTGAGTAAATCAATTCATCAGTAAATTGAAAAGGAAGTTATAGGGGAGAATCAGGCATTAAAGTTAGTATTTCTTTAAAAAAATATGCTGGGCCTTTTTCTCACTTCCAGTGAGTCCCCTGGCAGTGGGCCTTACTATAAATGAGAATCAGACCTAATATGTTGGTACAGTGACTGGAAACGTTGCAATCTTCTTTTTGGGAAGAATTGGTATGAAAATGTAAACAGAAGTAGAATGAGGAAATGAATGTGTGTGGTGAAACTACATGGCGTGATACAGTGTACTTTGTGTCTGGCAGTAAGCTCCTATGGTCCTGGTTAAGAAAATTGTCAGGCAGTGGAAGTATAGACAGTGTGCTCCTTCAGATTACTATATGTAAGATATAATTATTAGTGGATCATGTGCTGTACATCCTTCAATGGGAAGCCACAACATAGCTCCCTTTTTCATTATTTGTTTGTTGTATCTGCCTGTTGTGTCTCATTGTGTACATACATTGTGAGATCTTGGGAGCCGGGCCCATCATTTTGTTTTGTGTTTTGGTCCTGATCCATGCTTGGGGCCCTGCCTACTACTGCAATAAATTATTATTATTATTTATTTATTTATATTACAGTAGCACTTTGAAACCTGAACATATATTGAGGGTCTATGTGCTAGGTACTGTACAAATATAGAATAAGAAAATTCAGTTATGAACTGAATATAATTCTCTCTTTACCCAAAATAAATATGTCCACACAAGGGCTTGCCCGGATTTAACTAAATCAATTTTAAAAAATGATTTAAATGAAACAAGTGTAACTTTTTCAGGTAGACAGGGCCTAGTTGCTGCCCCAACCCATGAACTCAAATTGTGTTTTCAGATGCAAGCATGGACTCCATTTTTCTCTTTATTGCTTTTCTGTCCACCCACCCAGCTTTACTATGACTGTCCTGGGAATCCTCTATCTGTAGGGCTATGGCTGCTACCTAATCCACATTTTGCTCACCCTGGGGCTTGCAGGAAAGGAGGAGAAAGAAGGTCATGTAGGGCGAGAAGGAGGCCTAGGAACTGTTAGATTAAATTTCCTTTATCATCTTATGTGTTTCTCAAGTGTACTTTCACTACAGTGTTTATGCACCAAAATAAATGTGTGGTACATTAGGTAGGGTCAGAAACTAGGAGATAGGAGGATATTACAGAGAGGGAAATAGGAGGACGCTTTAAGGTTCAACCGTCATAGTTGCTTTTACAGCAGTGTAAAATTTCCTGGCTTGAGGCTGGAAGTGAAACTTTTGAAGGTTCACATAAAACTCTGGCCCAGGCTCAAGTGTAGTGAAAAAGGGGTGCCCAGCTTAGAGAGGGGTGTGCCCTACTTGATCTCATGGTAAACATGAACACGGAGTAGGTATATGAAAGGATCAGGCACCCTTATGAGAAGCTGGCAAATCTCTCTACCTGGCTCTTTGTCCCATCTTGTTGACTCTTCATTGTGGTGGCACTGTAGCTGTGCTAGTATTAGATATGGATGGGATAGAAACTGGTAGCTTCCTGTGTTTCCACTCTATCCTGATTCCATTAGTTATGGCCAAGGTTGGAACGTGTAACTGCCTTAGTTGAATCCAAGTGTTTTGTCCTGGTTTGATTATAAAAATAAGGGAAGCACGTTTTCTTCTTGTACGACATATTAGTAAGAAATCTCCACTACTGTAATTTTGCTGCATACACAATTCCTTTCTAGTTTATTAAAAAACTCCCTGTTAATATTCAGCAACATCTAATACCTGCTTGACCCATGTACCTATCTTCAGTATTCACTCTGAAAATACACACAGACACATGCAACCCAAAATAAGACTGAGTGATTAAAATCACAAAAGAAAGCATCACAGGCATGTTTAAAATTAGATAAATGCTTTAACAGAGTCTCAGCCCTGACTTTGCCAGATTGGAATTGCTGAGGGAGCACACAAATGCAGGTGGAAAGCTACCCTAAAGGAGTAGCCAAAGATTCCCCTGACATCAGGAGGAACAAGGAAGGGGTGGGGCAGAGTATATCGCATTCCACCTGAGACCTAGGCAGCTCTGCAGTGTCTGTGTGTGACTGCTACAGCCTACATAATTGGATCCATGGCACCTCCTTTCCCTGTCACTCTGCTCAGCTCTATGGAGTGTAAATGTGGCACAGCTGAGAATCTGCCCTCTTCTTTTAAAATGCTGCCATGTTAAGAGAGACATAAGGCCACCCTTTCCTCACTCTCAGGGAAAGTGCTGTATTTCTTGCAGTCATTCTAGATCAGTGGTCTCCAAAGTGGGGTGCGTGCACACCAGGGGGTGTGCAAGAGGATCCTTCAGAGTGCGCAGTAGGAGGAGCAGCTTTTTTTTTTTTTGCTTCGGCAGTTCGGCTTTTTTGTTGTTGTTGCTGGGGGTGGCAAAAATGGTAGAGCTGGCCCTGCGGCGTGGCAGGGGGTGCATGCTCAAATTTTGTTTATTGATAGGGGTGCGCAATCAAAAAAGTTTGGAGACCACTGTTCTAGATGTATCACCTATGGAAGATTGCACATCTAGGAAGGATGCTACAAAATCAAAATCATGCTAATTTTTCATTGCTACTAAGTTATTTTACTTTTTAAATTTGCCTACAGCTCCACAGAAGGGAGAAGATTTATTATGCAATAATACTGATTCAGCTGAAAGAATCTTACTAGGTACTGTGGTACAAGCTACTTAGCTATTTAGTCAACAGCTGATTTGTAGTTTCTTTCCATAGATTCAAATGTTTCTTTCAGGAATAAAAAAAGGAATGAAATATTCACTTTGGGGTTGTTGTATGTGCTCATATAGTCACACTCTTCTGCACTGCATATCCTGGCATATAGGGCATACACTCTACCCATGTATGTGTCGTATTCAGAGTGAGTAAAGTGCTGCCAACATATTAATAAGGAGCTCCCTCCAAATTTCCACATAAGTCAGTGATGCATGTTTACTGCAGTGTAAGACTGGGTGGCTGGTCAGGGATTGGACACTTTAGCGTCTTGAGGTCGAACAAGCTTCCCCTCATGAGAGGTGGTCTCTTTTAGCTGGGGCAAGGGGTTAGGTCAGGGAAGTGGATCTCTGCATTGTATGGGGGTGTCACCGTGCCCTAGTGGTTGACAGCTGAGGATACCAAATTCAGGACAAACTGCTGAAGCTCATGCCAAACTGGTGGTTATTCTATTGTTAGATATGCCAAGCCAGAAACAAATGTAAACTTCTGTCTCACCACACTGGTTAACAAGAAGTCCAAACTGCAGTCTCCTTAGGCATTCCAGCCCTTGTTTCACCACCCAGAAACTAGATTTATGATGTGTTGTTATTTAAAACCAATGTATCCAACAAAGGGTCCTTCTAATCTCAAAAGAGCAGCCATTTAGCCAGGTCCATATATAACTCAGATCTTACCCAATAATCACGCTGTTGCCAATCCTTTATTATCTAATATCTAAAAGTTTATTTATAAGAGAAAAGAAGGAGGAGAGAGTTAAAATTGATCAAAGAAATTATATACATACCTACATACATAGATATTCATTGCAAACTTCTTGAATCAGGTTTGTAGCAATGTTGGAATAAACTACTGGCTTGTAAAGTCTCAACTTCCAAGAGATTGGAAGGTCCTCAGTCCATTGGTTGGAATGCTCCTTTTAGTGGAAGTTCATAGTCCAGAGATCAGAGCAGGAAAGAGGCAAAATGGAGATGGTTCCAGGGTCTTTTATATCATCACCCATGTGGGGAGGATGCTCTTATTCTTAGTTTGTGGAAAATTACAGGCACAAGATGAAGTCCAGGGTCACATGAGAAAGTCACATGCCCTTGCATGCTTTGATGACTCATAGGAGTAGCCATTACTCATATTTTGGCTAATGGGGTGGGGACAAGCTGCTTCTATATCTGTGTCCTTTAATGGTTGGTCCATTTACAATGTGCTGGCTAGACTGGATATAAACTACCTGGTGGGGGTTACCTGAGGAGCAAATGCGTTTGAAATACAGGTATATAGTCAATATTTTCCACTTCAGATACAAAAATGATACATGCTATAAACAAGATAATCGTACTCAGCAAATCATAACTTTTCCATTGACACTTTACAAGATATACTTCGTACAAGATGTATTGCAATTGAGAGAGGCAATATTAATGAGATAAATGGTCATGTTTAAATCATACAGCATCACAGGGGGGCTCCCTCCCTGTTCAAATTCCAAGATGGCTGGGCAGGCAGGTAATGGCAAGGAGAAATGCGGGACTTGCTTATATGCACAAGCTTACCTCTCTTCCTCATGCAGTATTTGAGCTGCTGGTGGAAGGATGTATGTATGTACAGTATTAGACCTACAAGTTTTGTCTCCAACATGCTCCTAACAGAATGGGTGGGGATACAAGAAGAGCCATCCCTTTGCAGTATATTAATTGGCTGTGGGAGTGGTTGCTGTACCTGTGATGTGGTGGCTACCTCAGCAAGTACTGTAAAATTCCAAGCCTTAGAATTCTCAGTGACTTCAGTGGGCTTTGACTTGGGTTCTATATTATTCCTAAAGGGGAGGGTGAAATCATGGGCGGGATAGTTTAAAACTCAGTTTAAATCACTGTTGAGGGTAGCTCCATGGCCTGGATAGGTCCCCAGTGTTACTCAAACAACCCTGGGGTGGGCCCCCCCCTGGGGTGCCTTATGGGCCACAGCACTGTCTGGAATCTCCCCCCAACACACCTTTATGCTAGGGTTTACCCATGCAAGATCATTGGAGGGCAGCCCTACAGCTCAGTGCCGGTGCCAAGGGACTCCTCCCCCTAGCGGAAATGGGGCTGTTAGGGTTCCTTTACATCATTACAGCCCTTGTGCCTGGTGTAAAGGGGCTGGGACCAGGGTGAATATCTCATCCCTGGAATTTTAACATTGGAATTATGAAGAAGTGCTAGTTAGAAATGGTATTAATTCAGAATCAATAGATGAGACACTTCTGGAAGACTGTTGGTTGTGATATGAAAGGAGCATGGAGGGATTTTTGATTTACACTGTGGTTCTGTTTTTTATCCCAAAGGTTTTTGCAGTTGAAAGGACTGGATCAATTCTACAGTTTCTATAATACTAAACTGTAATTGGTTGAAAATATGCATTGCTTTTAAAAACACATTTAAATAAGACAGGATGCATCACCGTAACAAAAATTATCTACATGCACAGTAGAATCCTGATTTTTCTAAACTTCTTGAGTGGAAACAAATATGTTCAGATAATTGAGAGTTAATAGGGAGTGAATGGAACAGAAAGAGATGCTTAGCGATCATTAGAAAGGGAGGTTTAGATGGGAGGATTGGTAATGAAATCTGCATAATCCACTTCAAACATCACTTTAATAAAATCAGCTCTTTAGTAGAAAAGTTTTGGTGAATGTATTAAGTTGATCTTATTTCTTTTTTTTTTTTTTAATCACTCTTTCTGGACTATATTATAAATACTTCAAAAGAAATGAGATGAGGCATTATTGTATTCAACCACTGACATAAGTAATTTAAACATCATGTAAATTATATTACATAGGGTACATGAAAATGTAATTATGAAATCATAAAATTCCTGAAATCATGATTTCACTATGTGAAATCAAGTGTTATAATCATGTATCTGTTGTGTATAAAATTAACATGTGTCTTATTGGTACTGAACTTTAATCACTTAATACTCATCAGGTTGGGATCCAAAGGGAAAAAGTCTAAAAATTGAGAAGCAGCTTGGGAAAACAGAGTCCTTCTAAGATTAGTCTTGAGACGAACTGTAGAGCTAGAGATATATTTATTTCTGCAGCTATTAACCTTCACATGAGGATATTAACATTAAAACCTAGATGCTTAGTGTCAATCAATACAGAGCCCTTTATTTCAATGGAGCAAGGCTAATTTACACTATCTGAGACTTTGGCCTTAACTTCTGAACTTGAACATCATTGATTAAGAAAATATAGTTTGCTTAGATCTCAGGAGTATTCAAAATGAAGGTATCTTAAGTGTATTTTGTCAAGTCTGCTGGCAAATCTTGCACATTTGTCAGTTGCTAACAAAATGATGATCCCAGTATAAAGGAGAGATAATCTAAGGGCTGTTTCCACCCACATTAAGACTGCTTTATGCTGCCTGATCTGTCCTTGCTGTAACAGAGAATCACTTTGAAAAAGAAAGCCCTTACTTCCTTTTGTAATAAAAGCTTAGGTCAGCAATCCTTTGACACACTATACTAAGTTCACTGAAGCGAGCATCCATAGCAACATTCCAAAGTAAAAAAGTTAATAACTGTTAAAATTAGACTTTAAGAAACTAAGTTTTAGTAATGGGCGCAAATCTCATCTGGGAGAGTCCAGTAAACTAGGTAGTCCTCTTCTTCTTTCCAGTTTTACTGGGAAATAGCAAAAAGTTAGAAGGCTGTTGGAACTAAGTTTAACAGAGTTTTTTTGGGGGAGGTGGGGGTTATAATAAATTAATTGCTTATCCAAATTACTTCAAACTTTCTAGAAAAAAGCTATCCAAACTTGAGGTGGATGGGACTTCTTCTGATGGATTTTATGGCAGCAGGGGGCAACATCAGATTTAAAATGGAAACTTGATAGCAATCTTAACTGTGAATAGACTTCTGTTTCTCCATATCTTTTTTCCTTTCATTTAGAGTTTCTTGCAGGGCTCACCTGTTTGTAACAGCTCTCTAAAAGAAATATGGTAGTTACTGGAAGAGTGATCACAGCTCAGGCTAGTACCCAGAGTAACAAAAGTGTGGTGCAATGAAGAAGCAGTGTTTTTTATAAGACATGTAGATGCTGCTGGCTATGTTGCAGTTTGTTAGATAAATGTCCCTGCATGGTGGAATTATGGTTGTTGGAGGCCTGGTCTATACTAGGACCATATGTGTAGCTATGAAAATATGCAACCCTGAGAGTTGTAGCTAAACCTACCTAACCCCAGTGTAGACAGCTCTAGATTGACGGAAGGAGGTGGATCCAGCTCAGGGAGGTGGATTACCTACACCGATGGGGGAAGCCCTCCCGTCTGTGTAGGTAGTGTCTATACTAAAGCACTACAATTGCAGCGGTGCAGCTGCGCTGCTGTAGCATTTTAAGGGCTTGGCTACACTTGCGAGTTACAGCGCAATAAAGGAGCCCCGGGCACCCTAGCTCTCTACCCGTCCACACTGGTAAGGCACGTAGAACGCTCTGACTCCGTGGCTACAGCGAGTGGAATGTTTGCTGTGCCCCCACTGGAGCGCCGCGGCACCAGTGTGAACAAGGTGTTGCGATACTGCGCTCTGATTTGCCTCCGGAAACGTCCCATAATCCCCTTAAGTCAAGTGGCCACTCTTGTTTTTGTTTTGAATCGCAGCAGGAATGTGGATATGCCCTTTGAAAGCTCCATTTTTGACAGCCGGCTGCTTATCTGCTCTGAGACAAAGCAACCATTAGTGTGGAATGCTGTGTGAGAGAGAGAGAGAGGCGGGGGGTGGGCGGTCTGCTGCTGTCTGAACTTACAATACAGCATGCTGACATGCTCTTAGCCCCCCCAAAACCGACTCTCTCTCCCCCCACATACACACAACACACTCCCTGTCACACTCCACCCCATTTGAAAAGCACATTGCAGTCACTTGCATGATGGGATAGCTACCCATAATGCACCGCTCCCAATGCCACTGCAAGTACCGCAAATGTGGACACACCAGTGCGCTTCATGCTGTCAGTGTGGACAGACTGCAGTGCTTTTCCCTACTGCGCTCTACGAAGGCTGGTTTAACTCAAAGCACTCTACATCTGCAAGTGTAGCCATGCCCTAAGTGTAGACAAGCTCTGAGCCTCCTTTCCCAAAATTTTGGCACAGGTTTTGCCAGGGGCACAGACAGTGTGAGAATATAGTAGGGAAAGCCTTATTACGCACTGGTACGGGGAACTCCACCAGTGACCCTGATATAAAACTATAATTGAGGAATCAAGGGTTGCATCTCTTGAATAGGTCATCAAGTTGTTGCTTTCAGCATTTATCTCTGATTAACAGAGATGTAGAGGCTATTGGCTGATGTGTATATTGCAATTTATATTATTAAAATTGTGGGTTTGGTTCCTTAATCCTAAATTTTGGGGTGTTATGAGGTCTTGTTTTGCACTGCAATTTTGAGTGTCACTGGCAGTGCATTGGGATAGAAATGAGTCGTAACTATTTACATGATTAAACTGTTCATCAGTTATAATGAAAGAAGATTAATAGAAGTATTGTAGACAAAATAAATCGTTCATAGCCTGCATTCCCTAGTACATTTTGCTCTTGACTCTCTTCTTTATTCTGATCACGTTTTGAGAAATCAAGAGAGCATCTTACCAGAACCATTATGAAATTATGTTAGTGTGGTACAACATTTTCAAAAGGTGTTTTTCTGTATTCAGATAGAGATAGCTGACTATATGGCATAATGGAAGGGCAGGAATGACAGAGCAGAGGTATACAAATTGATTACATTCAGTATGCAGAATTAATGTGCTTCATTCACACTAGGTTTAGAGGGAGAGGAAGACCAATTTGTCATTTAGATTATTTTGTACTGAAAAACTGGAATAGAAAGAAAAAGAGTGTGTGTGATCAGAAGGCAAGTCTGCCAAATGAAGGAGGGAGAAACTCAATATGTTGTTGTCTACTGCTGGATGAACTATCCAGAGAGAATAATTTGTTCAGCAAATTTAACTCTTTTTCCTGTTGACAAATTATCTGAGCTGGGTTTGATTCTTATAAATGTGTTAATTATTTGCTGTGGGTTGTTCACAGTCTAAATTTTCAATCATTTGCTGTTTGTGGTGTGTGATTGATTACCTAAGACACATGGTATTGACACATCCGACTGGATGACTGAAATTTTTATAATGGACTTTTCAAGACAGCCAAACTGTACGTAGAGCAATGCATGGATCCGTTACAGCTGTGCATGGAGCTGGTCCGTCTCTGCCCACTTACTGAGGGTTGCTCAGTAAATTATGCTGGATGCTAATGGCTCCAGGAGTCCCAAACCACCATGGATTAGTGTGGAACAGTGCCTTTCCTCTGGCCATGCCCCCTTCCAGCAGCAGAAGGGATGGCACAGGAGCCTCTTTTCCACTGGAGGCTCATCCTCGCACTGGGTTAATCCCTGCTGAGGTGGGATACACCTTGCACTTTAGGGCCAGATTGTGCCTGCCTATTTAAGTCTCTCTTCATAAAAAAAGAAATCTTGGACAAATGTAATCTTCTTGTCAGTAGGTGCGTGGCTTTATGTCCACTAAGTGTGGGTACATTGATAGGTTCTTTTCTTCTGATCTGTGAAAAGTTTGGAAAAGGAATGTAGGGCACAATTCTCTGGGGTTGCTTCTAGAGCTGGGGTGGGCAAACTACGGCCCAGGGGCCGCATCTGGCCCTCCAGATGTTTTAATCTGGCCCTTGAGCTCCCGCCGGGGAGCAGGGTCAGGGGCTTGCCCTACTCCGCGTGGCTCCTGGAAGCAGCAGCATGTCCCGTCTCTGGCTCCTATGCATAGGGGCAGACAGGGAGCGCCGCACACTGCCCCAAGCACTGCCCTCACAGCTCCCATTGGCCAGGAACCACAGCCAATGGGAGTTGCGGGGCGGCGCCTGCAGACAAGGCAGCATGCAGAGCCGCTTGGTCATGCCACCTCATAGGAGCCGGAGGGGGGACATGCCACTGCTTCTGGGAGCTGCTTGAGGTAAGCGCCACCCAGAGCCTGCACCCTTGATTCCCTCCTGCACCCCAACCCTGATCCCCCTCGCACCCTCCAAAGCCCTCAGTCCTAGCCCAGAGCACCCTCCTGCACCCCAACGCCTCATCCGCAGCCACACCCCCAGCAGGAGCCCTCACCCCTCCCCCGCCCTGGTACCCATCCCTTTGTCCCAGTCTGGAGCCCCCTCCCACACCCTGAACTCCTCATTTCTGACCCCACCCCAGAGCCCACACCCCCAGCCAGAGCTCTCACCCCCTCCCGCACCCCAACTCCCAATTTTGTGAGCATTCATGGCCTGCCATACAATTTCCATGCCCACCCCTGTTCTAGAGGAAGTATCTGAAAGTTTGGATAGTGCGTATTCCCCTTCAGGACTCTGTTGGGAGTCCCTACGGGCAGAAGCATCCTTCCATCAAATGCCTTCGTGCCTGTTTCAGAACAAAGGCAAGTACAGCCTGGTGCAATTACAGTGGGGGTGGCCAGCAAGACAGAGAAAGGAGCTGCTTTCTGTGGCATGCTGACAAGGTAATGAGTCCTAATGTACGTTGTCAAGTAACAACATAACACCCATATTTAGCCTCATTTACAGCCATCCAGCCCCGTGAAGGCAGCTTCATATACCTCTTTAGCTGCTCCTTATAGTTGGCAGCATGGCTGGTTTATGTACCATGCCATCACAGAATGTATCTGCCCTCTCTTCTGTCTTTGAAGGTACATCTACACTGCAGCCAGAGGTGTGATTTGCAGCTCGTATAGACATACCCGTGTAGGTTGACCAGATATCCCGATTTCGTAGGGATAGTCCCGATATTAGGGGCTTTTTCTTATATAGGTGCCTATTACCCTCACACCCCCGTCCTGATTTTTCACACTTGCTATGGTCACCATATACCCATGCTAGTTTTAATCTAGGTAGCTCACTAAAATTGAAGTGAGAACACACTGGCACAGGCTTCAGCTTGGGCTACAAATGTAAGTTATATGCCCACCAGTGTCCAGCAGGCTTGTGCAGTCCACGCTGAAGCCCACACTTGCCACATCCTCACGTCCATTTTTAGCAAGCTGGCTAAATTAAAGCTAGGATCTATACGAGCTGCAATTCACATCCCTGGCTGTGGTGAGATGTACCCTGAGAACTTCAGAAAGGCTTTGTTAATGCCCCATGGGCTTGCAGAGATGTAAATGAGGGAAGAATTTGGCCCTACGTAGTTAAATGAAATACAGTGGAGCAAAATATCCTCTGAAATACCTTGATTTATTTTTTTCCAGACTGAGATATAGGAATGAATGTAGAAGATCAAATAAATACAAATGTAAGGGCCACATTCTTGCAAAAATGCATTTAATTGGTGTATCCACACTCCCACATGAGTGCAGAAAATGGGTTACTGCATGTCATTTTGCTCTTGTTTCTTTTATAAACTGCATCCACATTTCACGTGCAGACCTTAGCTGCCACTTTTTTAAGATATAGCCATGCGTGATGCAATTTATAGGAAAATATGGGTGTGGATATTTTGTGGATAAGGGATCTTTTTAAGACAAACCTATTTTAAATCTACAGTATATCATCTTTGGATTCTGGTGTCACCAATGTTAGAGTTTACATTGTCACCAGAAATCCCTGATGAGAAAATTATGCACGTGGATATGGCTTTATACATAAATGTACCAAATGTATCCCAAATCTTTTGTGATGTAAAGTCCCTTTCTGGGGTTCTGGTGATGCAAAGTGCCTGCAGTCTCCTTTCTGTGGGGGTCGTTCATGTGGCCAATGCCACCTTGCAAATGCTGGGTTCAAGATAACGTAGGTAGAGATGTATTGATTCAGTCAATCCTAATCTGTCTCAGGAGAAAGCTCCTTCAGAACACTTTGCGCAGATCAGTTGATGGACAGCTTGAGAGTGGACTGTTCACCAATGGTAGTACAATCCCTCAGATAAAGCAGGCAAGACTGATGCAGGATGGTGGAATATGTTGTTTGCTGCACAAGCAGGAATGAAATTGGCCTGTTTTCCTAACTACTGAAGTGTAAAGATAATTAGTGAAAGACAGGTTAGGATAACCGCTGTTCTCCCTAATGAGGGCAGAAATTAGCAGCTATTCTTCCTAATGAGGGTAAAATTGTTACCCTGCATGTGAAGGGAAAAATACAAACCTATTGCAACCTATCTATATCTCTAAATTATAGGCAGAGCAGGTGGTGACACTTATTATTAAGGTTGCCTGACAGTTTCTATTAAAAGACCCTATTTTCAGTTGCTAATAATTTTGCCAGATTTTAACCATAGGGGCTTAAAATGTTCCATGCCAGCTGTTTGCCCAGTGCTGGATATATTTTTTTTGTTCAGCTGTTTCTGAAAACAAGATTATGGAAAATTACATTGTTTTGTCCATGTTTTTTTTTTTTAAAAAAGTCTTACAACCCTTTAGTTGAGAAACTCCAGTGTCTCTATGTTTTGGAGCAGGGACTTGAAATTTGGTAGGGGGGTCAGCCTGATGTCAAGGGTATGTGCTTTGCTGTCCCTGTGACAATCCACCCAAAGATGGCCAATTTATGAGCCCCTGAAAAAACACAGTTCTCACATTCCATCCTTTCTCTTTCTACAGTCCCTTTTCTCATTCACTACATATCCTTCCAACTTCAACAACAATTGAGTCAGGAAAAATGAGGAAGGAAAAGAGTCATGGAAAAAAGTAGTGTCTGATCAAGTAATTGGAGATTGTATCATAGTGCCTTAGCACAAGGGGGATGAATTAAGATTGCATGGGAAATCTTAATTTAGGCATTTCCTAACTTTTGAGTGCTTGACTGTGCAACCATAATAATATACTTTTAACAACAATTTTGGATGTAATATGTATAAGATAAAACTAAGGTAGCACAGTTATGTACTCAAAAGCCAGAAGATGATACAATTAAAGTTGCAGGTACAACTTTACCTCTGTCCACTTCTATGTATTCATTTAATTACATCATGCATTCAATTTGTTACATGATGCAATATATTAACATTCAGTTTTTGTGCAATCTTCTCATGTACATTTTAGAGCTGGTCAAAATTTTTCACAGCAAAAAATTTGTCAAAAATTGCTTTTTTAATAAAATACAAAACCATGAAAAATTGTCAATATTACTGAAACTGTCAATTCTTCTCTAAATTTTTATTTAAATTATTTTCAAATTTTTCTTTTTTATTTTGTTTACTGAAAGATATTTTCTTACTGAAAACCCAGTTTTCAGTAAATGAAAAGCTTTGAAAACAGTTTTTGCAAAACGTTTTGCATAAAATATTAGAAATGGAAACAATACTGAAGTTGTTCATAAAATTGTTTTCCTGGTGCATAACAAATAAATCTGGGCTCTGTGGGAGCACATTTTGTAAATAAATAATTTTCATGGGTTCTGTCTTGCATACACACAGAGTAGCATATAATTCTACCAGATGCTATGCGTCTCTCTCTAAAAGTAGAAACAATTCTATGCTTGAGAAATATTTTATGATTATGTAATTATCAGGCATTAATTTGATGTAATGTACTTAAACATATGTACAGCATTTGACTTGGTTCTGCATAACATTTTGAGTAAGAAACTAGAACAATGCAAAATCAACACTGCACACGTTAAATGGACTAAAAACTGCCTCATAGGACTCAAAATGTAATTGTAAATGGGAATACAATTTGAGCGGGTGTGTTTCCTGGTGATGTCCCACTGAGATCTACTCTTGGCCCTACTCTATTGAGCATTTTTATCAATGATCTGGAGGAAAACATGAAATAATCGCTGGTGAAGTTTGCAGATGAGACAAAGATTGAAGGAGTGGTACGTTATGAATAGGACAGGCCGCTGCAGCAATCTGGCTCTCTTGGTAAGCTGGATGAAAGCAAACAGTGTGCATTTCAATCAGGGGCGGCTCCAGTCACCAGTGCAGCAAGCGCGTGCCTGGGGCAGCAAGCCGCGGGGTGAGGGCAGCAGGCAGGCAGCTTTCGGCGGCACGCCTGCGGGAGATCCACTGGTTGTGAGGCTTCGGCAGCAATTCGGTGGCGGGGACGCCGATGGCGCGGCACCGGCGGACCTCCCGCAGGCATGCAGCCGAATCTGCGTGACTAGTGGACCACCGGCAGGCACGCCGCCAAAAGCTGCCTGCCTGCCATGCTTGGGGCGGCAAAAAACATAGAGCTGCCCCTGATTTCAATATAGCCAAATGTAAGGTCAGATGACTAGGAACAAAGAATATAGGCCATACTTGTGATGGGGGTACCAACTCCACAGTGAGCTGGTAAAGGTTAACGAGCTGGTGTGGGCCCACTCAGCCCCACTCTGCTACATGTGCACTCTCTGTCAGGTAATGAAGGGGCAGGTAAAAAAGGAAATGGAGCGCTCAGTAGTGAGCTGATGAGGGAGAAGAACAGACCTTCTACCCTTTGCTCCCTGAGGAAAGGGCCAGCCTAGAACCACTGCAGAGACTGCAGGAGCCTTCCAGAAGGAGTGAGGGACGCAAGCAGGCCAGCACAAAACTATTGAGTTTGGTTTTGGGACAGTTTCTTTGCTTTGCTACATAAAGACTGTTGGGCTGTCTGTGCTGGCCCATGGGCTTAATGAGACTCTTGCAAGAAATCCCCAGTGGAAGAGGGGACTAGATTTCTGCATTCTAGTCGAGTCTGCCCTATCATTTGTCCTGGATTCTGAAGAACACACAGTCACAGGGACTCTAACCAGTGATTCTGAAAAAAACTTGGGGGAGGGGGATGGTCACAGTGGATAATCAGCTGAACGTAAGCTCCCAATGTGGTGCTGTGACCAAAGGGTTAATGCCATCCTTGGATGTATAAACTGGAGACTATTGAGCCAGTGGGAGCTGCGATTAGCCGAACCTCCAGACGCTGCAGGTAAACAAACCATCCTGGCCTGCCAGCGGATTTCCCTGACGGGCTGTGTGCCAAAGGTTGCCGATCCCTGCTCTAGTTCAACCACAGCTATTGGGCTCGAAGCCGTAATTAATTCAAGGAAGTCATATGGTCTGTGTTGTGCATAAAGCCATACTAGACTATCACAGTGGTCTCCTCTGGTCTTAAAATCTATGAATTTATGAATATGTGACTCATATAATGCACAGGCACAAGGAGTAATGTTAACTATGCCACCGTAAATACTCTTAACAGTATTTTATATGGAATTTCCTCTGTGTGTGTGTGTGTGTGTGTGTGTTTTCTAATTTTGTTTTTCTAAGAAAAAAGGATAAATTCCATAATTTGGAAATACATAATTAAAAGTTGCTGTCCTGTGGATCTTACAAGATATTTATAAAACCACTTGCTATCAGAGTGCAACTAAATCATTGAGGCATATCTCCTGAGGAGCCCTGCTTCGGTCACTGTGTATATTTTTTACACTGTAGCCAAATTAGTTCTCTGTCCATGAGCAGGTATTTTTAAAACATTTAACTGTCGTTGTTTGAAAAAATTCTGTGCATGTTCAAATTGTGATTTTTAATGGAACCTAACTCAGCCAAGTAACTGATTTTCCCAAGTATAGTCAAAATAATTTCTCCAAAATGAAGACTATTTGTCTGCCAAATTTAAAGCTTGGGAAGTCAGTGGCAGCTGGGACGCCTCCTTTAGGACCCTTCCAAGAGCTCAGCCTGCTCTCTTTGACACAGTCAGTTCAGTATCAGAACGGTTCAAAAATTAACAAAACTTCTTTGGGAGGGCGGGGGGAATATTTTTTCCCTTTTAATTCATCTCAAAAGTGCCCAAACAATTTATATTCAAACTTTCCAAGGGTGGGGATGGGGTATTTATAGAATCAAATGACATATTTATATATTAAATTATAATTGTCTATAACACACATGTAAAATTTGAATTATAGCTGGAGAGCTAGCTACAGCTGTATTATATATATAATAATAATAATAATAATAATAAATAAAAAAAAAAAAACTCAGGCAGAGACCAGGCCTGCAAAATGTCAACCTGATATTTCAGCAATTTATGAGCATCAGAAAATGGGGGGCTAGAATGGAAAAACTTTGGCAGCTTTAAATATAGCTATTGCTAGCCCTCCAGCTATAATTATTTTATGCAACATTTTTTTCAACATCCTTGAAGAAAATCTTTTATAAGGTGAAATTTATGACCAGGGTAGGTGGGCAGTGGTAGGCCTGGTCAATTGCTGTGCTGGCTCAAATCCTCCTAAGCCAAACATTCACATTTACTTACTCTGTCTTTGGGCAAGACATGCTGTGCATCATTCTAAGCCAATCTTTTATGGGTAAATAAATTACAAACAGAACAGAAATACACAGAAGAGACGAGCACTTAAAATAGTGAAAATTGTTTCTAGAATAATTTCCTCTGGATATCATTTCTATTGCTAGAATGTTTGTTTTCTCATTGCATGTTTTTAATTTATATTTCAGATAGTGTTTTGTATTAAGTGTTTCTACTGAAGAATAGTTTTGTTCCTTTCAAAGTAGTACTGTCATTTTATTTGCAGATCCCAATGGAATTTTAGCTTGATATTTTAGCTTTTATAATAATGTAAAACGATTTCAACAATGGTTGTAAAAGACTCTTGGGTACCCAATTTAGTTGTCTAATTTCTAAATGGCTTAAATGCTGTAAAATAAATTAAATGTAACTGGAATTAAAATGAGCAAAGCCTTGTATTTTCCCTTTGGAAAATGGTTTTAATTTAAAAAGAAAGTGATGTTGCTTTTTTATGTAATGTTTTAGACAGAGATGAAACTTTTATCTAAACTGGCAAAGAGTAAGACTTACAGATTACCATTAGCAAAAAGGTAAGATCATAACTGCATTCACAAAACTTTAATCAACTCTTGGGAATGTGTGTGCTGTATCAAAATAGCTATTTATTCATTTTTTAAAAAAATATTAATCCCATTTAAGGGAGATTTTGAGTAAAAAGTCAGTGTACAGTGAGGACACAAAAGCTGAGGCTTCAATTTGTCAAGTTTGGCTGGGCTAGAATCATAGAATATCAGGGTTGGAAGGGACCTCAGGAGGTCATCTAGTCCAACCCCTTGTTCAAAGCAGGACCAATCCCCAGACAGATTTTTGCCCCAGATCCCTAAATGGCCCCTCAAGGATTGAACTCTCAACCCTGGGTTTAGCAGGCCAATGCTCAAACCACTGAGCTATCCCTCCCCCCAAAGGTTGGAACACGGATGGATTTTTTTGTAGAATGTGAATTTGCCTGAACATGTACAAAAACCTAAAATGGTGCCCATGAGTGAAGATTTGTATCTTTTAGTAGTGCCTAGGCACCATTATCAGATCACCAACTGAACCAACTGTGTGGACAGTTCTCAATTTCATGTACTGTTTTCTTTTTAAGTTGTGTTTTCATTTCTGGCTGTACATCTGGAAGACTGATTCTGTTCTGCTTTTTCATTTTTGTAGACTAATTTTCTCATGGCTGTGGGCCAGGCCTTTGAAAGAAACGGAAGGGAGTTGAGTTTTTTCAATGGCACTTTTGGCATAAATCAACTCTTACTTGTCTTTCAAATTTCCTCTTTCTTCTGGCAATAGACTAGGTAGTGTATTTGCTACTGTTGTAGTCAATAGTTATAGCAACATATTTGCAAGACTTTGCTAGCCCTTCTCACGATTCATGTCAAGTGCTCATGTATCCTGATGGATATGACGCTCCTTCCCTGTGTAAAACAAATCCAGCTTGACAGTCCCATAGGGAACAGACTGGACATAGTTGTCTGTATATTGCGGCAAAAGTTTTTCTTTAGGTTTTCTCACATAAGCGACAGAATTTGCAGAAGAGTTACAAAGTGTTCCTTTTCTACATTTTAATTGCCTGTTGCAAGCTTCATGTGCCTCTGAAGGACTAAGTGCCGTGGTTACCACTTCTCTATTTTGAGGTTGATGTGGTTTGGGTTTTGATGCATTGCTTGTGGCTTTTTATTTTTTTCAGTTTGCCATTTAGGACGTCCATTTAGCTTTTGTGAGTGTTGTTGAAATTTAACTTCTTTTTAATGAACAGTCCTACAGCAAAGTCCTCTGTTCACCTGCAGAACAATTCTTAACCTTTCTAGAGACACTGTCAACAAAGGTGTCAGTAAGTACCAGTTCTGATTATTGTGGTTTTTGGTTTAGTTTTTAATGTGGACAGATGTTTACTGAGAACTGACTAAGATCACCAAGTCATTTGATGTAGGTCACAGAAAAGACATCAAATAATAGTACCTTTAGGACACTACTGACTCCAAATACATTTAAAACAGAGATCCAAATGTAAAAAAAGCTCTGTATCCCATTACCAGCTAGGACTCAGTCTAGGACTAGTCCCCACAAGGTGCACACACAACACCCACAACATCTACAGTGCAGCTGGGAAGGAGCCTCCCAGTATGGGTAGACAGACTCAAGCTAGTGGGGCTTGAGGTAGTGTGCTAAAAATAGCAGCTTGGATTCTCAAACTCACCCGATGCTCTGAGTGTGAGCTCAGGTAGCTATGCAAGTCTCTGCTGGAGCTGCAGTTTCTATCGTGCTATTTTTAGCACACTACCTCAAGCCCCACTAGCATGAATTTGTCTGTCTTGGCTAGGAAGCTCGCTCCCAGCTGCAGTGTAGGCATAGCCAGGCTGGCTGCTGCTGTAGTCTTTGTGCTTCCAGATAGTGCAGCTACCTACCTCAAAAGGGGCAGAAAAGAATGGAGAACAGACAGGGCTGTGACTCTTCCAATCCCTTCTCACCCTCTCCCAAGGGGACTGTATGAATCCTAAAGATATCCACCAGTCTGTCTCCCTTACCCCTTGGACCATTTTCAGGGTAGGCTTTCTATAGCTTTCATACTTTGCCTGTTTAACTTGGGGTCTGATTCTGTCATCCTTGCTGAGAATATCACTGGGACTACTCACAGAGTGAGATACTACTTACTCAGCATGAGTAAGGTGACAGAAGTAGGCCCTAAAAGTTTTGTCATACAAAAGCTGGGAGGGGGGAGGGAAATGAGTATAATTTCTACTGATTCATCTCTATATCACACAGCAAATTCAAAGTGTCAGAAGGGAATGAGGAATGCATTTCTGGGCTCTAATCTAAAAGGTCACATACCTTGAGTCTTATGAATGTCAAATCTGAGAATGAAAAGCAGTGTAAATAAACCAGTGTTTTTGCTTTGCTCCTTGGAAAGCTCCCTTACTATCTGTTGCTGTCCTCCCTGTCAGGATCTGTCACTGTGAGGGAGATGATGAAAGCCCCCTCATCACACCATGTCGCTGTACAGGGACCCTACGCTTTGTTCATCAGGCCTGCCTGCACCAATGGATTAAAAGCTCAGATACACGCTGTTGTGAACTCTGCAAGTATGACTTTATAATGGAGACCAAGCTCAAACCTCTCCGGAAGGTACGATATTAGTAATTTAATTACATTCAAGTGTTGAAAGGATGAGATGGCTGCACAACCTGCTGACACATTTAAGATACATTTACATTTCCCAAATGTCATTTGATTTACTGTTGCAATAAACACAATGGGGGTGATGCTCTACTCCACAGAAGTTGATCAGTTTACAGCAGCTGTGGTTCCGGTCCAATGTGTTTCATGCCCTTAGAACATTGTCTCATATGATATATTTTGCTGTTTAGATTTTTCTTCCTTATCTTTGGTGTTATATTGGTATGTACATAGATTATAAAACCAGAAGGAACTCAATGATAATCTAATCTGATCTCTCACATAATATAGGCCATAGAATATCACCCAGCAATTCCTCCACCAAGCACATAATTTTTGGTTGAGATTTATGTAGATGATTGTGCAGAGATGGAAACTGGAGATAACCCAAATAATGCTTCTAGATGCATACATGTTAATGGTTACATTTGTGTGAAAATTTATAATACCCATCCATGTGCATTAAGTTTCCTCTGTAAATTAGGTTACATTAACTGATTTGGTATCTAGGAAGTCAAGTATATGCAGCTTGAGGATAAATTATTCTTCCAGGTGAATCTTTTAAAAGTCAGTTTAATTGACAATAAAGTGTCAGTATACAGAAGGTGAAGAGATGTTAATTTTTTTGCAAAAGGGAAATATCCTTTCTTTCTCTTGTGATTTTCTCCCTCCCCTTCCCCCAATACATCATTGTGTCCTGCTGAGGTTTTATTATCTTTAGGGTTGGAGTTTCACTAGAGCCAGCATCTAATTTAAAGCTAACCTTTAATTTTTATGTGAGGTTTTTCTGAAAATGATTATGTAAAAATAACATCTTACTCAACAGACTTGTTCCCTATGTGTATTCAGAGCCACTTCGGTGAAAAAAAGATAGGTTTTACTGCTTTTTACTCTTGTTAACACAGCCGAGAGAGAGTGAGCCGGACGCTATGCCTTCCTGTGTCTCATTCACAGAAATTATTTAGCAAGTTCCAATCAATTATACCAGCTAATAAAAAGCACTGGGGCTGTGCAGGTGTCATAGAAGTCTTAATTTGATCTGCAAATGCTTTATCACAGATGGTCATGTTACAGAGAAGGAATATTTTATTTTAAACTGCCAGTCCTGCAAACTCAACCTGGGATCTGAGAACTGAGCACATCTAACAAAGTTATTAATTATTATTTATATTTTTTAAAATACAAAGGCAAATTGTATCTGATGGAGCATACTTAAATATCTTTAGTCACACGCTCTGGCATGATCTAAACAAATTGCTCACTCTCGCCAACATAACTGCCAAACTTACAAGTAAAAATTGCCATGTTTCCCAAGTGAATACACTGAGAGCATGTTATTTAAACAAAGAAGCTGCCTAATTCCACTATACATTAAATTTAAACAGTGTGTGTGGAAAGCCCAAGAAATACAAGTTACAGCTTCAATGATTAAAAGAAATGAAAAACTAACATATTACTATTGACATCTGAGCAGGTAACTCTCACTCAGAATTCTTCTTTCATTCTGAAAATCATATGGAATACTGGAAAATTTAGAGTGGTTACACAAAACCACATTCGTGTAAGTCTGTAACTTTCTTCATTGAATGGCAAACACTTTAGTCATGGCCCCCTGATTCTCAGTTATCACCAGTTTTTGGTAATATCTCTGATTTTGTACATGCCAGGGATTGTCCCTCCTTTTCAGAAAGTAGTTATTTTCCACTAGAAGAAGCATTCTAAGCCCAGTTTATGTCAGCAATATTAAGAGATGCCAACCAGCCTTTTCCCCCAAAATTCATAACTTACCAATATTGTATGTACAGTATGGGCCCAGGGTATAACTGCATGGACCTAGTCCTCCCACTGAAATTAGTGACAAAAGTTTGAATTTTATATTGTAATTTGGGCTCGGAAATATACTTTTTCTCCTCTTTCTTGCTGGTCTTCTCTGGTTAATTCTTCTCTGCTCATTACTTCAACATACCAAAATTACCGGGAATTTCTTTGAAACAATACTGAGAAGTTCTTAAAATTATCTATATTACTTGCATTAATGGAGTCCTGAGTATTACATCCTTTTGATATAATATCACGTCTATACCATGCCTAAGTGTTTACATTTATCTCTTCTTATCATGTCACCATGTTAAGATACACCGTACAGCCATGAAGAAGCTGTCTTGTATGTTGTTGCAAAAGCAAAATTAGAATGGGAAGAGAGATCACACAGAGATCAGCCATATGAATGTTCATGTGTGATAGTAGTTGTGGCAGTAACACAATCTATATGAACTTGGTGGATTCAGATGTCCTAACCTGTCCCAATAATGTTCTATAATCCCACTCAGCCCTTCAAAGGCATCAGATGGAGGCTCCTCTTCCTATGCCAAAGCATTGCCTACCCACGCACTATAATCCTGATCCCATTCCCAATCAAATGAATGTGAGTTCTGCAACTGATATCAATGATAGCAGGATTAGTCACTTCATTGGGAATCCCCAAAACAATTATTTCCTCTCTACAACTGGTCAGTTCAGAACACTGAGAGTGACTTTTATGGCAAGGGTAGCCAAGGCGAGGCATTTTCAGGTTAAATGTGATCTGTAGAATTCTAGAACATATAGCCACAGCTAGTGTCATATTTAATGGAGGAGAGGGCCACAGAGACTACCTATCTCTATCCATGCAGTCTAGCTGGGCCTGCTCTTATGGCTAAATCCTATCGAAAAAGGTAATCTTTCTCTAGGCTTTTTCAACCATTCTTATAGAATTTAATAGAAAATTATAGCACTGCTAAACAATTTATAAGATGGTTCAGAAAAACCTATCATTCTCTATTAATTAAATTCTGTAAGTTTTTACATTTACATTTCTATACCATTGATGTTATCTCTATTAAATTCAATAGGGCTATCCCATAACTCTGGATCTGTCCATGTGTAGGAGGTATATATTTTAAAAATGGGTGAAGGGGGAGAGAAAGCAAGTATGTGTTCCAAAGTAGTTCAGAGTAAGGCTGCGGCTGGCTACACTAGAGAGCTTACAACGGTGCAGCTGCGCCGCTGTAACACTGGTAGTTCAAATGCTCTAAGCCGATGGGCGAGAGCTCTCCCATTGACTTAAGTCCTTTAGCCCCTGTGAGTGGCCGTAGCTATGTTGGTGGGAGAACCCTCCAACATAGCACTGTCCATACCAGCGCTTAGGCCAGTGTAACTTACATTGCTCAGGGGGTGGTTTATTCACACCTCTGAGCAACATAACTTAAGCTGTAGTGCGTACATAGCCTAAAAGTGCGTTACCACGAAGTACATTATCCTGTGGCTCTATTGTACATTTATAGTGCAGTTTCATTTTGGAGTAAAATAACAAACTAAACAAATTTTTTACAAATGAGAATACTTATTACTAGTGAATGAGGGTAGAAAAACTGCTTTAGGAAATAGTTACTTCCAGGCTAAATATTTTAGTTATGTGGATTGAGAAATGTTGGTGTATAACAGGCAGTTTCTGGAAACTATGATTACTTCAAGAGTGCCTGAATCAACTGTAAATGCATCAAGACGTAAAGGAATCAGTTAAAAATACAATGATGACAATGAAAAATGTATAGAAAAGCAATTTACATATTCCTGTCTAATTTGATCACAGAAGTTTTATTAATATTGAAAAAGCCATGGTATTCACAGATAACCTGTTAAAGATTCCCTTTTAAAGAGGAAAACAATATGACTTTGATTGTCAAACCACTTTAAATATGAAAGATTTCCCGCCTCCAACCCCACACTGGTCTCCAGAGATTCCCTCGATGACCATCCCTTTCAAAGCCATCTATATAGACCCATCTTTTCCAGACCATCCTTCTCCATGTCGACTACTGCCCTCTGCCTAGTGGATCTTGGCTCTCAGCTATTCAGGTACCTTCTATTGCAAACCTCCATGTGCTTTTAACAGATTCCACAGCCTGTTAGGCCACTGTCAGCTCCCCCAGATCCCCACACAGCCTCTTGCTCTACAGAGCTGTTGAACTTCATTAAGGAAGGCAAACTATAAAGCACAGAAGTGCCAGCAAAATGGTAGATTTCTGAGGTTCACACAAGGAAATTTTCAGCAACTGAGAACAGAAGGCTATTATTTGACAGATTTTGTGGTGATCTAGGACACTGAGCCAAGATTGTAACCTGATCTTGGGAGATACTGAGCTCCCTTTGGAAGTTAAGGTGCTTAGCAATTTTCAGGATCGGGTCCTTAAGACTCAGTCTTGCAGCCATGCAAATGAGGGTTTGAGCATCTCTTGCAAAGTTGCTGAGTGCCATCAGCTTCCAGTAGATCACACTTGCATCCAATACCTACTGTATGTTATGTCCACTGGGGACTTAGTCATTGATTTCATGGGACCTGAGAATACTTGAAAGACAATACGGTGGTAGGCACAGATGAGAGAAGTGCTCAAAGCCAGGCAAGATCAGGTCCACTGGTAGGGTAGGGGTTTGATATACACAATCCAATAACAGTTATTTCACCTTATTGGATTGTGTATACAGTTAGCTGAGAGAGATGCTGTTTCATGGATACAGTTAGCTGACTCCCATGACTAACTGTGGTATGTAACCTATCTCTTAAATCAGCCTCCGTACCAGATGACTGGAGGGTAGGTACTGTAATGTCGATTTTAAATAAGGCTCCAGAGGCAATTCTGGCAATTACAAGCTGGTAAACCTAACTTCAGTACCAAGCAAATTGATTGAAACTATAGTAAAGAACAGAATTATCAGACACATAACTAAACACGATATGTTGGGGTAGAGTCAACATGGCTTTTATAAAGGGAAATGATGCTTCATCAATCTATTAGAATTATTTCAGGGTATCAACAAGCATGTGGACAAGGACAATCCAGTGGGTATGATGTACTTGGTCTTTCAGAAAGCCTTTGATGAGGTCTAATTGGCCACAGAAGACCCAGAGAAAGACAGGCCCTCAGAGGGCTGAGAAAATGGCCACTGAGGGCACTAGAAGCAAAATCCCCTGCAATGCCATATCCAGGCGCGAGGGAGTGCCATAGAGGTGAAGGTGTGCTATAATACACTCCTTTCTTGTTTTTGAAAAACATTTTGTTCTGTTCATCCCTAATAAGGGTTCTGCAAACCATGGGCACTCCATGGACTACAATCTGAGAACTAATGGTTACAGATGGACTGTTCTGTATCTATAATATTCTTAAGAATTTAGCCTTTTTTTGACTAGCAAGCAATTCATGACTCAGTCTTCATTTTTCTTTGAATGTATTTGTTCTTTGTAAGTATTTGCTGAATAGTTTTGATGAATAATGTTCAACATATGGATTATTTGACAGCTGTTCTCTTTGGCTCTTTACTATTCACATTGTGTGGTCAGTCACCTAAATATTGTTTCTGCTCCCTGTTGGATGACTAAAGCTTGTTGAATAGGGGAATAGTGAATAATGAAGAACCAGCTTCTGGTATGAAAAAAACATTGTGCTAAAATGCATGAAACTTGATTCACAAACGATGAATAATGTGAGTCTATGAATCATAGTAAATTGAACTACACAAGTTTAATAAAACATTATTAATGAATCAGCTTTTTTAAAGTATTCCACCAGCTCTACTAAACCCACCAAACAGCTGTCGGCTTAAAACAATTATTTTCACTACTGCCATCAAGGCTAGATTTGAAGCAGCAATCTGAAGGTGAAGGGCTCAATATCCTTGTGACGGGCTGGATCACAGAAACCCCTTTGGGAATGCCACCTGATGTGCCTAGACTACCTCTGAGCCTGTTTTCCCTGCCAGCTTGGGACGTCAGAACCTTCCCTTGTTTGAGCCAGACACGCTTGCCTGCTGCAAACACAGATCCAAGACTGAACCACGTCCCCCACAAGCTGCAGACTTAACTGAAAACAGCTTATGAAGTGCTCCTGTCTCCAACACTCAGATACCCAGCTCCCAATGGGGTTCAAACCCCAAATAAATCCGTTTTACCCTGTATAAAGCTTATACAGGGGAAACTCATAAATTGTTCGCCCTCTATAATATTGATAGAGAGAGACGCACAGCTGTTTGTCCCCCCAGGTATTAATACATACTCTGAGTTAATTAATAAGTAAAAAGTGATTTTATTAAACACTGAAAGTAGGATTTAAGTGGTTCCAAGTAATAGCAGACAGAACAAAGTGAATTACCAAGCAAAATAAAATAAAACACACAACTCTAAACCTAGTACAGTAAGAAAACTGAACACAGATAAAAATCTCACCCTCAGAGATGTTTCAATAAGCTTCTATTACAGACTGGATGCCTTTCTAGTCTGGGCACAATCCTTTCCCCTGATACAGTCCTTGTTCCAGCTCAGGTGGTAGCTAGGGGATTTCTCATGATTGCAGCCTCCTTTGTTCTGTTCCACTCCCTTATAGATCTTTGTCCCTCTCTGGGTTCCCACCCCTCCTTCTAAATGGAAAAGCACCAGGTTAAAGATGGATTCCAGTTCAAGTGACATGATCACATGTCACTGTAAGACTTCATTGCCCACTTGCCAGCACACACGTATACAGGAAGACTTACAAGTAAAACAGAGCCATCTACAGTCAATTTGTCCTAGTTGATGGGAGCCATTAAGATTCTAATCCACCATTAATGGCCCACACTTTGCGTAACTACAATAGAACCTCAGAGTTATAGTTCATATTTCTAGTTTCAGATACAAGAATGATACATTTATACAATTAGGATGACCACACTCAGTCAGGCCTGCACAACATGCGGCCCGCGTGGGCTCACTGTGCGGCCCGCGGGGGGGTGAGTAGGCAAGCAGCAGGTGAGGGAGGGGGGCTGAGTAGGCAAGCGGGCAGGCAGTGGTGGGGAGTGAGTAGGCAAGCCGGGGGAGTGGGAGGCTGAGGAGGCGAGTGAGCAGGTGTGCAGTGGCCGGGTGAGTAGGTGAGCTGGGAGAGGGGGGCTGAGGAGGTGAGCCAGGGGAGGGGGGCTGATCTGGTCTGGCTCCCATCCCCTCTCCCAGAGGAGCGGAGGTGAGCTGGAACAGGGAGCGGTTCTTCTACCCCCCATTACTTCCTGTGCCCCCCCACCCTAGCTCACCTCTGCTCCACCTGCTCCCCTGAACATGCCACTGCTCTGCTTCTCCGCCCTCCCTCGCCTGAGAGGGAGTGGGGAGAAGTGGAGCGGCGGCACTTGGGGGGGGGGGTTGGCGGCGCTTTGGGGGTTGTTTCCGTGGGGTGGGTGGCGCTGGGGGTGGGGGTTGGTGGCGCTCGGGGGTTTCGGCTCTCAGCTGTTTTCTTTGGAATAGCCCTCGCCGCTTTACGAGTTGTGCAGGCCTGCAGTAGATTATAAGCTTTGTAATGATACCTTACAAGAGACCTTTTGCATGAAGCATATTCCAGTTACATTATATTCACACTCATTAGCATATTTTCATAACATCATATGGAGTGCACCGTCACAATCCTATTACCAGTCTTGCCACTAATTCTCACAAACCTCTGTTTGATACCAAACTGTGGAGGTTTGGCTCTTGATTGCAGTATGTTCCGTTACAAATGTTTTCATAATAGCATCTTTGGAACATTTCAAATGCCGGACTTGTAAGGATCAGAAATGAACCTATTTACAGATTATCTACATTTCTATTTCTACTATACCATGAAACAGGATTGGCATTAAAAGAACATTGTTTTAACTTGACTGGTGAAGTACCATATTTATTCAGAGGTTTTATGCCTCAGACTTCCGTTTGCCCTTAAATATGTATTAATGTTGTTTACAACACAGTCTAAGATTGTGTGATTAACCCACATTTACGTACTTGAACTTCAGTAAAGCATTTGACATGGTACCATGTGGGAAATTATTAGTTAAATTAGGAAAGAGGAGGATCAGTGCAAGCATTGTAAGGTGGATAAGGAACTGGCTAAAGGGGAGGAAGCAACAGGTTGTGCTAAAAAGTGAATTATTGGACTAGAAGGAGATTGGTCCCAAGATTGATCCTTGAGGAGCTCCACTAGCAATCTTATTCAATATTATTGTTCACTACCTTGCCACAAACAGGAGTGTGCTAATAAAATTTGCTGATGATACAAAGTTGGGAAGCATTGTCAGTACAGAGGAAGATCAGAATATTAGACAGGAAGAGCTGGATGACCTTGAAGACTCCCATGACAGAAATGGGATGAAATTCAATAGTACGAAGTGCAAGTTCAAACACTTAGGCTTGGTCTACACTAAACCCCCAAATCGAACTAAGGTACGCAACTTCAGCTACGTGAATAATGTAGCTGAAGTTCGAAGTACCTTAGTTCGAACTTACCTCGGTCCACACGCGGCAGGCAGGCTCCCCCGTCGACTCCGCGGTATTCCTCTCGTCTAGCTGGAGTACCGCAGTCGACGGCGAGCACTTCCTGGTTCGACTTATCGCGTCCAGACAAGACGCGATAAGTCGAACCCAGAACTTCGATTGCCAGCCGCCGAATTAGCGGCTGGGTGTAGACATACCCTTAGGGTCTAATAATAAGAATTTCTACTACAAGCTGGGTCTTGTCAGTTGGAAGCAACAAAGGAGGAGAGAGACCTGGTTGTGTGGGTTGATCCCAGAATGACTATGACCCACCAATGTGAAGCATCTGTGAAAAAGGCAAATGCGATCCTAGGATGTATCAAGTGAGTCATTTCCAGTACGGAGCAGTATTAATGCCATTGAACAAGGCACTGGTAAGACTTAATTTGGAATACTGTTTACAGTTGCATCACCTGTGTTCAAGAAAGGCAAATTCAAAATGAAACAGGTGCAGAGAACAGCTTATTGGATGATAAGGGGAATAAAGGGTCTGTCTTAGAGAGGAGACGAAGAGTTGGCTTGTTTAGTCTAGCAAAAAGGCATCTGAGAGGGGATATGATTGCTTTCTATAAGTACATCAGTTGGGTAAATAGCAGGGAGGGTCAAGAGCTATTAAAGTTCAAGGAGAATTCTGGCACTAGCAAAACTAGGTATAAACTAGCCACGAACAAATTCAGGCTGACTATTAGAAGAAGGTTTCTAACCATCAGAAGGATGAGATTCTGGAACAGCCTCCTAATGGGAGTTGTGAGGGAAAACAATTTATTTTGTTTTAAGAGAGAGCTGGACAAATTTATGAGTGTGATTGTATGATGGGATTGCTTGTGGCGGTAAGGGGGGGACAAGGCTCAACAGTGCTGGAGTTCACTTTTGGTTTATGTCATATGTCCTAAAAGCTCATACTTTGGGGTTTCATCTAGCCATCTCCAGGGGTCAGGAATGGATTTTATCTCCCACTCCCCTCCCCCAGTGTATTCTGTTGGGTTTCCTTTAATCTCCTTCCTCAGAAGAATGAGGAATGGTCACAGCTAGAGATGGTACATAGGATGGGGAGGGCCAGGGCTCTGAAGTGGCATGGAAAATTCTCTCTCAGGTGCTTGGCTGGCTGGTTATTGCTCACATGCTCAGAGGCTAATTGATCATTATATGTGGGGTCAGGAATTAATTTCTCCCTAGGTCAGATTGGCACTTACCTTGCGGGATTTTCAGTAGAGTTATATCTGAGTCAGACGGGGCCATAGACCAGATTCTCAGTTGATGTAAACTTGATAGTCTCGTTGAAATCAAAAGTCATATGCCAATTTATACCAGTTTGCCTATCCCAGTCTCTTCCAGGCCTCATGTGCTATAAAATAAAACTTAGATATGTCATTTTGGTTATTTATATTGAAGTAACCTTTATTTTTTTAAAAGTTCTAATACATGGTTTGAAATGCTGTCAATGAGCAGCACTTTTGAAAATGAGGCCACTTGCCTAAACATGGCTTTAGAAGCCTAGAGGTGGTTAAGTTTGAAATTCTAGGCCACTCTTTCTAGTCAGGTTTATTTCTACTGATGTGCATTATATCTGCTTACATTTATAAGGCAATTTTGTTTCACTTGATGATTTTCCACTCAGCATCTCCACTGTGTATCACTCAGTTTCCCATTTAGGAGCTCCCCTTGTTTATCATGTGGAGGATTAAAGAAAGAGAATTAACCTGTTTTAGTGTTCCTTATTGAAGTCTATCAGGCTATAGCTCCACCCTTGAGAAAATCAATTCTCCTTTTAAAAAGGTTGGAATCTTGGTAAAGTTGCAGCTACAATTCAGAGATACTCAATCCAATATTTGAAGCGTGAAGCATAGTAAAAAACATAAACTGAATCAACATATTACAATAATCCATATGGAATGGATGAAAGCATCAAATTAAAATGTGCATAACACAGAGATACATCTTCAAATGGAGATTTTCCCCAAAGCCTCTCACTATGATTATATTTCAAATTACTTTTCATATTTAAATCTTGCTGTCTAGTTAAAGATTTTTGGTCTCTGATGAGCTATTTTCCCTTAATGTATTATCTCAACTGATTTTTCTGTAGGGTCAAATATGACTTTTTCTCCCTGGTTTTGATTTAACTTTGGAAACTTTTTAAATAACCATTTACAGTAAAATCTGTGTTATCCGGCACTTTACCAACCAGAAAACTCTATAAATCGGCATTTCTGATCTTCATTGAAAGCCCAGTTTATAGTCCAGTTGGTGTGGGGCCAGCAGGCTCCCTGCCTGGCTCTGCGTGACACCTCAGAAGCAACGACATGTCCCTGCTGCTCTTAGGCAGAGAAAGGCCATGAGGGGTTCAGAGTGCGGGAGAGGGTGTGGGACGCAGGCTCTGGGAGGGAGTTTGGCTGGAGGGGGCTCAGGGCAGGGTGTTGGGGTACGGGAGTGGGTGCAGGGTGCTGGATCCGGGTGGCTCTCATCTGGGGTGGCTCCCCACAAGCAGCACTGTCCCTGCATGTCCTATTGGCCTCAGTTCTCAGCCAATGGGAGCTGCAGAGCCAGTGCTCAGGGCGGGGGCAGCAGCCCCTGTCCCGTGCCCCAACCCCCTGCCCTGAGCCCCCTCCCACACCCAATCTCCCTCCCTCTTAGTTAACTGGAATTTTTTACTTACCGGCACCCCCCCATTCCCTGAACATGCCGGATAACAAAGCTTTTACTGTATTTAGGAAGTAAGAGCAATTTCACAAATCATTATCATGTAATTACCATTAACCATTAAAAATGAATTTATCAACTTTGTTTATGCAATAATTCAGGCACCATTTTATTTCTATTTGGAAGGATAATAGAAGTTACAGGATGATCCTCCTTACAAAATGTAAGGCATGTTTCTGGGTTTTCGTAAATTGAATGACAATTCTGTCATTACTCATATTAACAAATTAAATGCAAGTCTAGAACTATTAATATTCAAACAAATGTGATCTTTTTTGTTTATCCATTAGAGAATGCTTCCACGCATTCACTAGTTTTGCAGCCTGTGTTGGTTTATACATTGATATTGTATACCAAATCAAGCATTACTACTAGACAGTTCTCAACTGGGCTACCGATTTTCAAATATCAGAGGACTCCATGGGATTACCTTAGGTAGCCCACTGATACCCATAATGGGGCGGAAGGAAGATAAGGTCTCTTCCCACATAACATCAGCCCATAATAAGAATAATAAAATATATAGAAGAAATAAACTCATTTAAATGGGTTAGCTCATATTCAAGACTCTCCAAAGGAAAAATTTAAAGTCACTGCTGTCCTCCCAGTGCACCAATGGGGTAGATTATAGTGACTCAGTGGTTGAGGCAGGTCAGTGGAGAATTAAGTTATTCAACACAGAGATTCACTAGTGGGTCAAAAGCAGATATTCCGTTTTAATGCAATAGGGAACAAATTATTACCCTTTGTCTGTAGCAGGGCTTGCTGGGTCCTAGGGAAGGGGCTGGCAACTGATTAAGATCTACTTAGTATTGTTCTCTATGAGATGCAAGAATAAAAAGCCATAATACCGGTCACAAATGAGCTCCCTCAAAATATCTTCAGGCAAAACTCTGTTACAGATTTTGTATACAGTATGTTGTGTTTGCTAATAATAATAATAATCCAGTCTCTCTCACCGAGTCCATTCCATGAACACTTAGGGAAAGATTCTCACACTACTCCTTATATTGTTTCACCTTCATGGGTACAACAATTTTCCTCCATGTGTTTGGCAAAATTTTCAGTCTCAATTTACCCATAGACTCTATAGAGGCAGAAAACAGTGCAGAATCTAGCATATCAAAGTGACATTATAACGATCCTCCAAATCTTTGTATTCTATATAATACATTCTTCTCATATGGTTTAAAGTCAGCTCTTTACAAGGGACACAGAGTTAGAAGAGAATGACTTAGGTTTCATTAGGAAAAATGTTTTCTTTGTGATGGAGCCTTGAAATTGTGTGGTCAGTACAAAGCCAGAGAAGGAGTAACCTTTAGGAAGTGCATCTGTCTGACAATAGAAATAGTATTTTACTGGAGGGATTAGTTCAAGGCTTGATGATTTGAGGATAAATCTTCTTTATCGGGTGATATAATAATTGAAATGAAGGCAAAATATGCTGAAAGATGTTGATTTCTTTTTGTTTAAAAGATAGCTTCACTTTGATCATTCCTATTTACGCTCATTATTTAAAAACATGCCATGTGGTATTCACTGCTGAAACTGATATTCCCTGCAGAGAGAGCTGTGTGAGCTCCTGCTGTGAAATCAAGCTAGTCCATTACAAAACACTCCTCCCAACAGAAGAGATTCTCTCAGAACCTGAATTGATCTGCAGTATTTCCTAGGAAAAAAGGAAACTTTTGAGCAGTCACTACTGTATCCCTTGCTGTTTTCTTCCTATTACTCTAAGCTGTGATGTAGAAACCACATGGCCTTTTCATTATCTTTATAACAAGGTCCATGATAAGAAGTGATAGCTAACACGTGGGTCCGGTAACATTGACTTGCTGTGGGATTCGTTTCCTTTTAACCTAATTTGGTGGATACGTTTCAATCCTTGACATAGCAGAAGGTACTGTATTTTCCTTTGATTTCTGCTACGCAGTGTTGTCATGGCAACCAGCATCAGTGTTTTCTTTCCTACAGTAAACTAAGACTCAAACATTGCAAGCCTTAAATCATACTCATTTCTTGTAATATGTGAGGTCAAATACTTCACCAGTATGCACAAAGGCACAAAGCTATTACTTTTTTATTGGCTATCATGTCATTATAGTGAACAACTTTGTGCACAAGGGAGAATGTGTATATTAAAGCTTTTAAAGTTAAAATAATTCTATAGCATTTATGTCCGGTTGTGATGCCTCAAGGATACAAGGGACTGTTTTGTACAGACAGTTGTTGTACCTCTAATGTTTTAGATATGATAGTTGAGCTCTACTGCTAATTTGTATGTAAACAGATCACACATATACTTGTTCTTGTGGTGCAACCTTCTCATGACTTGTGCCACAACAAGAACAATAGGTCATAAATATTTCACAGTGGAAAGTCTGGGCTAGCCACCTCTCCCAATATTTCTTTTTGTTCTATTCACTGGAGGTTCTGCTGCTCCTGTCCCAATTTACAGTGCCTTACACTAGCTGAGAATCTGTCCCCCCCAACCTTTCATGACCCAAAAATATTCCCAAGGTATCTTCATGCTAGCGAAATGTCATCACATCAGAACATTGTACTGTGACGCCCCAGTGCAGCAGCCTTCCTGAAGAGAATACAAGATGGCTTTTATTGTTTCTAATGTCGCTTTGCTGTTCACGGTGATTTGGGCTCTTATTTTAAGATAAACAACCAAGGCTTTGGTTATCAGACTATAACGCTTGTTAAAAATCAACTACTAAAAGCTATTTCCTCTTTCACTCATCTGCCGTTCCCAAGTTCTGTATTTCCCCAGCTACAGTGGCTGATCTCAATAACGCTCACGGAAGTGTAAGGAATTCAGGACATTGCTCAACTTTAGATGTTTGTGATGTCATCCACTGCTGCACAGAAACCTGAACCTGAATCTGGCTAGGTAAAATGCCTTCTGTACATTCCAAACTCTCATTGTGTGACAAAGTTAACAAACACTTGGGGGCTGTGGGTAAGCCCAGAGTCCCAGCTGTGCTCCTCACGGAAATGTAGCATTTCAGCAGGTGCTGAGATTATTACAATTCTGCTCTAGTCAGTAGTGTGGCCTGTGGAACTCGGAATGAGTCTAGACCTTTTATCCCCATCCTTTTTGGTGAATGACAGGTTTCAGAGTAGCAGCCGTGTTAGTCTGTATCCGCAAAAAGAAGAACAGGAGTACTTGTGGCACCTTAGAGACTAACAAATTTATTAGAGCATAAGCTTTCGTCCACGAAAGCTTATGCTCTAATAAATTTGTTAGTCTCTAAGGTGCCACAAGTACTCCTGTTCTTCTTTTTGCGGATACAGACTAACACGGCTGCTACTCTGAAACCT